>NW_009933996.1:0-5558 GCF_000696875.1 Nestor notabilis | reverse complement strand
CCCCATGTTTCCCACAGCTCACCTCTCTACTTCGGAGGGATTTATGCCGGCCGCATAGGATGCCACCCTTTCTTCTAGGTGAACAACTTTCTCATCTGTGCCAGCCAAAATGATTCATTGTGTTTGACTGGCAAAGCAATTGATAGGAAAACGAAGCTGAAGATGGTTTGCTGCGATGGAGAGACGGGACGCTGCTTGATGCAAGCAAGATGTCGTTTTATTACAGTTATCCATACACATTTATACTTATTCCTACCTAGCGTGTCTCATACGGATTGGTCCATCTTTTACATTAGGCACACACTGATTGGCTAACATAAGATAAACTATTAGTCAGGCATTCACACCTCCCCTAGTAACATCCCTTTCTTATACAAAGAGTTAGTTCTTCTAATTAAGGTCAGCTTCTTTCTTCTTTAACAACCTTTCCAGCCTGTGATTGATGAGCAAGCACTGGGCCTGTGTTTTTTCACTCCTCCTCATCAAAACTTTTACCCTTATCTCACTTTTCCAAGGTTTTACAACTAACAGGCTCCAACAGTCTTTTACCACCTAGACGGTGCTGGGGAAGTCCTGCTGAGAGTAGCCAGCTCTTACCCTTATCTTACTTTTCCCAAGGTTTACGACCAACAAGTTCCAACATGTCTCCTTTTGTCAGCTGGACAGTACTGGGAGTCCTGCTGAGAGTGGCTACACTTCACGGCACATTACAAGCAAAAATTTCAATGGAACCATGGAAAAAAGACATGGCTTTACCCAAGGTGGAAAATGTAAATTTTCCTCCTTATTTGTATTAAGTGAAAAATTCAAGAGAATTTTGTATAACTGGTATTAAATTTAGCAGAAAGCAATGAGTAAGACAGGGAAGCTGAAGCAAAACTGCTACATGGTAAATTAGCTGAGGATTGTTTTGTTAAGCTTATGTATTTAGCAGCTGAATTACAGGTGATTTAAGCAATCTCAATTCCAGTATTTCCTGACTTTCAAGTCTTTGAGCTTTAATGACACTTATTTAACAGCTCTACTTGTGATTATTTTATTTGTAGAAGTGACTTTTTTTGGCCAGGGAGAGAGCTCTGTTTCCACTTGGCTGAATTGCTGACCAGAAACACTTACTGGTTATTCCACAGAAGAAAGACTACTGGAAAGAATAATATGAGGATAGCTTTTCCATTACACTGATCATTGGAAGAAAGTTTATTTTGGGTAGAATGCAGCAAAATTGTGTCCAGTATAGCTGCATAACTCCCCTGCAGAAGTCTTGAGCAAGGTGCCATTTTCCTTTTGCAGTGCCTATAAACGACCGTCAGATGGCTGTGATAGAAGCATTCCGTCATGCATGGAAAGGATACAAGGAATTTGCCTGGGGCCATGATGAGCTGAAGCCTTTGTCCAAGTCCTATAGTGAGTGGTTTGGACTTGGGCTTACCTTAATAGACGCCTTGGATACCATGTGGATTTTAGGCTTAAAAGAAGGTAACTTTTTTTCCCCTCCTCCATTTTTTCCCCTCCAAAAGAATTCCATATTTTCTATTCAGGCAGTACAGTTCCGACTTCTGAGGGGAACACTTATTGTGTGTGGCCAATGAATTTAGTTTTCCTGTGAGGGTAAATACACGCGCGCACACACACATATATAAAACCAGTATAAAAATAAAGTCCCTCCCCTCACAATTATATCATAGGACACCATTTTTCTTGGAATAGCATTTTGAGCCAGAAAAGAAAATACTTCACTGTTGCATCTTAACAGTGGATCTATCTGCTAGAAACTGGGGAATGTATTAATAAGCCTCCTGATTTGCTTCTCTACTAAGACCCTAGTGCTGTCTTTGTGCCCATCAGTCTTGGGTAGCTCTGTAAGCTCCTAGGTTGTGTTTTATCACAACTAATATCGGTCTTTCATACCTGGATTTAAGAAAGTTGTTTCTGTAAGGAATCACAGAATGGAGAAGAGGAGTGTTCGGTGCCTCCTTCCTGAACTGTTCTGCTCTCTGTGTTTTTTTCACAGTTTCTGGAAGTGATTAATATTAGGAGACTTTCAAACCTATTCTAAAAACTTCGTAAAAGGTGCTGCAATTCTGTTGCAAAAAAGTCGCTTAATCAGTATTTCAGAGGGGTTTTTTTTGTCATTGGTTGTATGGAGTTTTTTCTTTGGTGGTTGTTTTATTGTGGTGTAGGGGTTTTTTTTAGTGGTAGTTTAAAATTTTCTGGGTATGCATTATTTAACCTTGGAAGATGGCCACCTCTGTCAGCTTATGTCGATCATGCAATTTCTTGTGTCAGGATAGGAAGAACAGAGCTGCTCACAAGAGGGCAATAAACAGTCATAACTTTCATGGTTCTGTCTCTCCTAACTTTGAAGTTTGTGTAAAACATTAAATCAAATGAAAACTTACTGTGTGTCTGCAGCTGTAGGCCTGAGCAGCCTATCTTCAAGTTTCACCACTCTGACAGTGTGCTGCTGTTTGTTTGGTTTTCCCCATAAAAAGCTAATGGTGAACTGCATAGAGCTTTTAAAATAAATTATTAGTAATTTAGCTGTGTTGAAAATGAGTTCTTGGTGAAGGCTTCTTCATATTTTATAGCGGTTCTTCTGCTGATTGCTTTAGAGAGCTCCTGGGATTCTTCTGAATAACAAATGCTATATAGGTGAAAGTTAATCCTTCTTGTAAGCTGATAAATGCTGAAGCTCGTGTGAAAGAAGAACTTATATTTCCTACTGTAGTGCTGGTATCTGACAGAGGAGATTCTGCTGTGGTTCTCAGTGGACCAACATCCAGTATTTACCCAACATCCAAGACATTTTTTCTCATGGGGACACAGAGGCATCTTTTTGCTTTAGAGTTAAGTTCCTGTGGAATACTTTCCATTCCTGGGAAGCTGGTGATTCTTCTTCAGCTGCTCGCTAGTAGGAGTTCCTGGAAGGTGTGAGAGTTTGAGATAGCTTAGTCTTCACAATTACGAGGCATGAGCTAACTCATCTGCACCATGGAGTTAGACCCTGTGCAATAATCACCGAGTGGTGCTGCTGCTAAACTGACTGTTGAGTCTAAAATGGCTTTTTTATTTTATTTCCCTTCCTTTTTGAATTCTTAGTGTGGTTAACAACCATTTCTGTTTCTGGAGAAAAACTTGCAGACTGTTGGGATTGTAGGGGTTAAGTGCTGAAGCAGGTGGCAGGCTTCCCAGGACATGGCTAGGCTAAAGGCAGTAATGGCTCTTAACTGAAAATGTTATCTGTTACCTTGATAGGTAACAGCTTTTGTTTAAAAAGATTTAATTAAAAAGTTCGTAAGGCTCTTGTGGAAGTATAACGAATTCTCTGGCAAGTCAAATGGATAGACTTAGACGATGTCAATTTCTGGACTATTTTAGTAAAGAATTCTTCAATTTCTTCATTTTTTATACTACTAGGAACTTTTTATTTTGCTGGGTATTTGTGTCTGTATGTATCTGTTGTGTATACTGAGTAGGAATTAAACCAGTGGTAGTTATACTCCTCCCAGCAAGTGCTCTTCGTTTTAGTTTTCCACCTAAAATTACGATCTCTGTAGAGAGATATAAGTAACTGTCATGGATATATGGAGTACTAATATCTCTAGTCTAGTTTCTGGAACATGCCAGAGGTTCATAACTGAACTACCTTTTATGCTTTGCAGAGTTTGAAGAAGCAAGAAAATGGGTAGCAAACAATTTAGTATTTGATAAAAATGTGGATGTGAACCTTTTTGAGAGCACCATTCGTATCCTGGGGGGCTTGCTGAGCACCTACCATCTCTCCGGAGATAGCCTCTTCCTGGAAAAAGCTGTGAGTGACTAGTTTTACAAATGGAACTGGATTATGTATTCCACATTGGACAAAGTTGAGGGAGTATTCATCAGAAAGCTAAATGTTGCTCTTTTTCGACAGTTACAAAGTGGTGGGGAAGGTATTTACCATTATTTTCTTAAGCCTGAGCTTCTTTCTGCTCTCTGGATAACTTCAGATCTGTGCTGTATCAGGTATTCTTATATGTTTTTTCTTCTGTTGATGAAGAGCTGAGCATAATAAAGTTCATGAAACATAAAAGGAAATAAATGGTTGGCAAAGAGTAATAGTTGTCATTTGTCACCTTTTCTACGTGTCTTAAGAGCATCAGTCAGATTGCCTAAGTGAAGTCAGTGACTTCAGAATTACATCACATTGCACAGGGATTGCAGACTCAGATGAGGCATGCAATACTAGGAGCAAGGTGGAAAGTCTAGTCATTATTATGAAGAGATCCATGACCCTTTCTAATTCTTGGCTTTCTTGCACCATATAAAACTAAGTTGCTGTTCTATCCTTTTTGCTCTGCTTGGTGAAAGCAAATCTAAAGGGGTGTGTGTGTGTGTCTTTGTTTGTTTGTTGTTTTGTCCTATTTTCTTGGTTTTCTTTAGAAAGACATTGGAAACAGGCTTATGCCAGCATTCAAGACCCCCTCCAAGATACCATATTCTGATGTCAACATTGGCCGGGGCACTGCACATCCACCGCGCTGGACATCTGACAGCACTGTTGCAGAGGTGACCAGTATTCAGCTGGAGTTTAGGGAACTCTCTCGTCTCACTGGAGATCAGAAATTCCAGGTATGGAAGAATCAGTTGATGTTTTTCTCCTTTTCTACCTCTCTACAGCTCGACCACTGACTCTCCATCAATACACATGATCTCTGTAGCCTCTAAGTGATGTTAAATGAGTTGTGAAATGCTAAATGAGGGAAGGAAAAGAAACAAAGCATTTCCAGTTATTATCTTAAATATAAAAAAAAAGAGTAGTGGAGGTGAATAATTTTCTTCTTCAGAAACAGATTTTGATTTACAAAAAAAACCCCACCAACCAACCACCACCAAAAACCAAAACAACAACAAACCAAACAGCAAACTCAAACCGCAAAAAATGAGAGCAGATGCCACCCTTCCCCTCTCCCAAGCCCCCAGTTTTTTCTCATTGACATTTTTGTTTGACACTAGGTTGTCAGATTTTGAGAAAATAGTTTCCCCTGAGCAGGGGACTGTGAAACTGCCTTGCTTAAGATGTTAGAATCCTGTGAGCCATTTTTTGATGTCATTATTTAAATGCAAAGAACTAAACCTTATAGTTCAGTGTTGCTAACCAAAGAAGTCAAATGTGTCTCACTAGGTAAGGGACTGACAGCAGGTCACAGTATAATGAAAAGTTAGTTGAAATAACAATAATTCCAGACAAAACGATATTTTCCACTCTTCTTTTGTTTGGCAATGTTGTTTTATTGTTTTAAACTCTATCCACAGCTCAAGTTTTGAAGAATGCAGTTATTTAAGGAAATTTTAGCTATTGTTTCATGTAGTTGTTACTTTAGCTGAACTTCTACTTTGCAAATACGAGTAAGTCACATCAGAGTCCTTTGCCATAGTACTGGCTTTCAAGTGGGCTTACTTGATGGAAAAGAAATAGTTTATTTCAGAGTACTTAAAGGTACCCAGAACTTCATGATTTGAAAGTCAGAAAGTTTGAAATCCTGTATTTAATATTGTCGTGGTTTAAGCCCAGCCGG
>NW_009933995.1:0-1745 GCF_000696875.1 Nestor notabilis | reverse complement strand
AAGCAGGTCAGTGGGACAAATTAATTCTCTCCGTCCTCTGTGCTAAGACTTTGTGACAAGTGGCTAATCATCTTTGATTCCTCTGGTACTCCTGCTAATAACATTAGCCATGATCAACTCACTTAGCTCATCCGTGAATTTAACATCTAATTCAACAGCACACGAGAAAAGAACAGGCAGAGTTGGTCAGGGAGCAGTAACCCCTTTTTCATGTGCTTGCACTTTTCTAAAGCTTTTCACAATGACCTTCTGAAATTAATTTATCAGTTGTGGGGGTCTGTTAGTCCTCAATCATCAGGTTTTTGCCTTGGGGTCCCTGCTGATGAGTAATAGCAATTCCTGCTTTCCAGTAACGAGCAGGGCAAAGCAACCTTTCTTGCTGCCCTAGAAATGTCTAGCTGGGTTCAGGCAACCTCTTCCCCCTTGTTCGTCACGTGTGGAACAGGATGAGACCTGTTTTCTGCCCATCTCTACCCAGGTCCCTGACCTCCCATGGAGTGCAAAACCTCCGATTCCTCTTCGTGTTGGTCCACAACCAACACCTTCCCTGAGCAGGCTGTGTCCTGGTGCTGTGCCCACCTTCACTTTGCCAGAGAAGGCACGTGGTGGGGCTGAGATCTGCAGTCTGCACCAGGCGTCCCATGACGAGGATAACACTAAGCCTATTTCAGCTCTGAATGGATCCGTTGTATCTGCTCTACAGCAGCAGCTGTAAATACCCATCCCTGCTCTCCCACTTGCTTGCATGCTGTTTTCCTTGTTTGCATTTTTAATTGTTGTGGCAGCTGTGGCATTTCTAAATTCAATGGTGAGATCTGTGCGACGGGGACGTGCTGGGAGGATGTCTGACTCCAGTCCCTTCACACCAGGGACACAGCTCCCAGTGTGTGCAGGTCGTGGCCATTGCCCTTGGGCTTCAAGACGAGGAGGATTTGGAACGACAGAAAGGATGGGATCATTCAGCAGATGCAACTGTCCCTGTCCAGACAGACCTCAGCTCTGGCATCTCTTCATTTCCATTTGGGTATAAAGACCAGCCTGATACATTGTCCCTGCTTGCTTCAGACCCAGAGGTCTTTTCATTCTGGTCTTCATAGAACCATAGAATCCCAGCCTGGTTAGGGTTGGAAAGGACCTTAAAGCTCATCCAGCTCCAACCCCTGCCACAGACAGGGACACCTTCCACTAGAGCAGGTTGCTCCAAACCCTGTTCAACCCAGCCTTGGAAAAGTCCTTCAAAGGACTTTGCTTTGCCAGGCCACAGCCTGTGCAGTAACTGTGACAGGTTGTTTCTGTGGTGCTGAGGTCCTGAAGCACACCTCAGATTCCTGACCTCCCAGCCCCACCTCATAGCTTGTGAGTGGGGTTTGCATGGATGTTTTTCCTCTTACAAGGGGACAGGGTACCTCTTCCAGGGAGGACCACAGACCAGGCAGCCCAGCTCAGACGTCTCCTGTGGGCAGGAACTACCAAGCCAAGGGTCTGTCCATGGGGCAATGGGCTGCAAATGCGAAGGGATAGTGTGGCCAAATTAACCCTCCTTTCCCTGGAAGTGTTCACACCCCGTGTAGATGAGGCCCTCAGTGCCATGGGTTAGTGGTGGCCTTGGCACTGCTGGGGAATGGTTGGACTTGATGAGCTTAAAGGTCTTTTCTAGCTGAGTTGGTCCTATGATGATCCTGTGCCACCAGCCTAGAAGAGGAGCAATGTGCAGTGTGCTGTTCCTACCTCTGCTGGATGGTTTA
>NW_009933994.1:8660-26319 GCF_000696875.1 Nestor notabilis | reverse complement strand
ATATAAATATAAATATAAACCAATTGACAGGACTCTAACAGCAATGTCTGGAAAACACTTCTAACTAAAAAAAAAAAAAAAATGAAACACCAACACTAAATTGAAATTCTTCAGGTTTGTAGAGTGAAGCACAAAGCAAGTTTACAACAACAGTCTTGAATTCTTAATAAAGTAACTCCACAGAAAAAAGATGACTTATCCTCCATATCTGGGAAAGACACATCAAGAACAAGTACATTTATTCTGCAAGCAAAGAAAGAAAAGAGTGTCCAAGCTTTTTAAAGTTCAGAATAATAAGATTTGGAAAGTAGTTAGCAACAGAAAACTGAATTTTCAGTCACTGAAGGTCCAAGAACAGTTTAGACATATCAGAAATAGGTTATGTATAGTTGATCATGTCTAAGAGTACTTGGATGGATTACAAGACTTTTTAAGGTCGTCTTGAATCTTTGAATCCTGTGACTTTGATCACTATTTTGAATTTGTTTCAGGCATAAATTTTTGGTTACCAAAAGTTACTTTCCCAACTTCCAGCTAAAATTGATCTTTGAGTAGTCCAAAGATACTTTCCACTGTCAATCGTACATCTCAGCATGACCACAATTTTACCTTTAAGAAACATCATATCATGCTGAATTCTACATTTAGTTACTGTCCTACTTTCAAAGTTAGTATAATGCTTGTTCTTTACAGTTTTCTATTTCTGCAGGTTGAGGTTACATTGATTTTAATTCACATCTGAGGTTGGAGCATTTTCCTTACAGAACTAAAACCCCTTGGTTTACCAGCTTTATTTCCAAGTGGAGTTCTCAATTTGTATTTTCCTTCAGTAACAGCATTATTTTAAAATACTGGACAAGGATTTTAAGAAACTGCAATTAGCTGCTAGAAGACACTTTGTACATGACTTTGTCCATCACATTACTAGGCAAGCTCTTCTATTGAAAGAACTACTACTAGTGACAAAAACATTGCTCTTGATTACTTTTTTACTTTATGACAAAAATGATTTTAGAAAGTTTTATGCAGTTGAGAACCTCAGTTTGAAGAAACTGAGAGCTTTCTTAGACTAAGAGGAACTGCCTAGCTCCCTTGTAATATCCTCCACAGGCCCTATTTACCTCTAGCCGCTACCTTCCTGGTATCTTCTGGCAGACTGAGGGCCTTTGAAACTACATCATATTACAGGAAAAGAGAAGAAAGCTAAGTCTTTAGAGTTCTCTGTAGCTGACAGTTGCAACTAAAAGTTGCAAGTCCTACAGTTTTTATCACTAAGTACAACTAACACAATAATTCTGGAGCAAGCAAATTAGTCCTGGTGTGGAGGACCGGTTTGTGCTGCTGTCACCCAGAGGGTTGTTTTAAAATTTCTTTGTGCCTGGACCCATGACTTAAACATGTGTTTTATTGGGGTTCAAGGGAAGAAACTAAAGTTGTTAACAAATTAAGCTGTGGTTACTTCAGAGTTATTTTGCAATTCAACAAATAGTGGTGTCAAATACTTTTTTTAGGGTTCCATTTAAAATTTGTGAAATTCATCTTTCTGACTGACAGGTACAGCCCCTAAATCATTCCTTACACGTGGGATACACAGCTGAAATCTCATCACTATCACTAGAGGGAAATGCAGTTGTCCACGTTACGAAGTACTCCGAAATGAAATGTTCTCACTTCCTGCTGTTGACCTTCCCTCACTGTATTCTCACAAATGGGATTTTTAACTTTGCAGGAAATTAGACTCCTGAGACATCCACTTAATTAGAAGGAATAAAAGTGACCGAATTATACTGTCATTTCTTTGTTAGGAGACAGCTTTAGTTAACTGCGAAATGAAGAAGAAACATAATAACACATTTGACATTGATGTATAGACCTAGAAATGTTTTAAAATGAGATCTTTTTAATAAGTCGCCAGGTTCAGTTGCAATAAAATGATAACCTATTACTGTAAATGTAGAACTGGCATAATTTTAAATAATTTATAAAGCAAACAAACTTGATATGTTAATGTAGTAAATATTTTAGAATTCATTTAAGAAATTCTGGGGGTATTAATATGTAAGTAAAATAAGAGACAAAGGTAGGTACTGGTGCTGCTTTGGAACGTTTTTCCAGGGACAAGCTTTCAACTTTTCTCTGCCATTTGCCAGCCATATAAGCAAGGGTTTTAATGTTCTGTATTCTTATAGCTCTGTATGGTATCTGAGATTATGCTGATGTAAACCCATACCTACATCAAGATGACAGCAAAATGAAATTCTTAGATTTGTGTGGAATATTTTGTATTAAATAAATATAAGGGTTATTTCGGCAAGATAAAGTAATTGTAAATACAGTTCAAAGCAACTTAAAGTAACCCAGCATTTGGGCTTTGTTTTGCTTTATTCCCTTTTGTCAGCCAGATGGAGAAACATATTATTTGCACAGGCCAATCTGGTGACAGTGATTCTCCATAGTCACATGAAAACAAAATTCAAATTAAAATTACAGTTCTATTCTAGTATGTCCACAATTCCTTTTTGCACAACAATGTAAGAAGTAGTCCAGCTAACCAGTACAGGATGGGAAAATGAAGGTACTCATGATAAGGAGCAATGCAGACCTTCTTTTCTTTTACACAATTGTCTGTGAATGATCAGCTAAGAAGTCTAGCCATCATTTGACTATGGCAGAGACTGAAACACCAGATAATGCCAACGAGTCAGATACACTTCTTCACCATACCACTAGCTGAATTTCTAACAAATTTTGTTTTCTTAAATTCAGATGTTCTGGAAAAAGAATAAAGAAACAACTTCTTTTATTTTTTTTTCCTTCTTTAGACTCACATTTTATCTCTTCTGCTCTACTATTGATAGCTTTTTTTATTCTTCTGAGTACCTGATGCTTAATTCTGATATAAACACCATTCAACGAGAAGCAGCTATTTCCATTTTAGTTCTTACCTTTTTTTAATCTACACTGCTAGACAAAATTTAGAGTCTTTTAGATAATTTCGATTCAAAAGAGAAATTACTAATAGATACTGAAGGCAACAAGATTTGGGTTTTCCCCTTCCCACATCTCAGAAAAGTACAATAGCCTACCTTCTTAAACATAGCAGACATCAGTCAAGAAATTGTTTTCTTGCTCACAGCTATGAGCTTCTTTTAGCCAGCATCAATCAAAGTAATGAAGAGTGATAAATGACATATTTCAGGATGCCCTTCTGTCTTAGTGTTTTTGTGTGCTACTTTTCCCAACTTGGCCCACTCTTTTCAAGCAACACCTGTCAAAGCCACATTATCAGGAGTACTCTATTCCTGAGCAACTTGATATTTCCCTTTCATTTTTGGTAAGATGAGAAGGAAGTACTTGATGGACTATTACAGATATATTAAATGAAGACTGGTACTTAAAGCTTCAAGCTCTGCACTGTTAAAAAGTAAACTAGCTGTGCCAAATCGTCTCTCTGCAATAACAGTTCCCATATTTATCACATGGTTTGGATGCATCATCCCAGCACATCTGATTCCATCTCTGAAGAGAAAGAGATTGTTACTACCTATAGGGGAGTTCAAGCAGTATCTGAAATAGTACAAACAGTTTAGCTGCTTACAAGAAATCTGGAGAGGGACTTTTTACAAGAGCATGTAGGGGTAGGACAAGGGGGAATGGCTTTAAGCTGAAAGAAGGGAGATTTAGCTTAGATGCTAGGAAAAAAATCTTCTCTATGAGGGTGATGAGACACTGGAACAGATTGCCCAGAGAAGTTGTGGATGCCTCATCCCTGGAAGTGTTCAAGGCCAGTTTGGGTGGGGTTTTGAGCAACCTGGTCTTGTGGAAAGTGTTCCTGCCCATGGCAGTGTGGGGTGGAACTCAATGGTCTTCTAAGGTTCCTTCAAACCCAAACCATTCTATGGTTACATTGGTGCCCTGACTGCCGATACCACAGTGGGTATCCAGAAAAGGGTAAAAACAGCCATTGCACCACCACCCCTACACAAAGTACTCGGATTGCACTGATTTCCCAGTTAATTCTTCTGGAAAGAAAAGTACATACAGCTCTGGTAGAATAAACCATTAATTGCTTCAAGGAAAAAGAACTATGAAGCAAACCCCTGGCCAAAACACAGCCGTCAAAGTAGCATCCTGGGATGAACTCTCATATAATGACCAAAAGTACAGTCTCTTCACTGATAGTTCCTGTAGATTCCAAACAACAGAGCCACAGGAGAACAGCAGAACACAGGGCCAGTCGGCGTGCCAAGGGAAACAGTTGCCATCCCAGCTGCAACCAGGGACTTAGATTGAGAGCATAACAGAGCACTTGGTTTAGGTCATCTATATATGATGTGTAGCGCCAACATATGCTGATCACCTGCAAATTGCTGGAAAATTGTTATGGGAAGAGCTTTCATTTCCTATGCAAGCTTTAAGTTTTCCCTAACCATAGACTTCTCTGCTAGATCATCTGCCACCCTTTTATCCACTTACAAAGTTTGTCAATACTTTTTTGGCTTGGGTTTTGACCACCTGGAAGAATGGAACTAGCTGCAGGCTCACAGATTTCACAGTGCAGTGGTTTCTATAGATCACTGAAGTTGAATGAAGCTTTAAACAGCATCAGTCCCTGGGGGACATGACTGCTGACTCCTCTTGATCTTGAAAAGTGTTCATTAAAGCCTTGTGTTTTGATTCATACTTTTTAAGCTGCAAAAGTATTCTTTTTTTCCTCCAGTCCCATGGCATCTGTTTTCTTTAATAGTAAAAGACTTATAAAATATACATACAAAGTATATCTGCTGGATTTCTTTTATTAACATGCCTATTGATACACTCAAAGAATACTCACTGTGCCATTTGAAGAAATTTTCACATGCCCACACTGGGACTGCTAAGCTGAGTACTGGTCTCTGCATTTGAGCAAGGAAATAGAGCTGGAGAAGATGCAGAGAAGGGCAACTAGATGATCGAGGGGCTAGAGAGATGTCTTATGTAGAGATATAAGAAGGCTGGAACTCTTCAGTATGGGGCTGAATAAGCCTTAGAGAATCATGAAGGCAGTGGAAAAGCTGAGCACAGAATGGTTGTTCATTAAATCCTGCTATTTGAGAATGAGGTAGCACTTGTTGAAACACGAGTAGGGAACTGACTGAAATCATACTTCTTCACCTAGTGGGTACTAAACTTATGAAAGACAGGAGATAAGGGAAGGAGATAGTCTTATCACACACAAAAACAGGCAGACAGATTCATGGACCACAAGACCATGCTGAAGAGTGAGGTCATGGATATCCTTTCTAACATTCCTAATGATTGGAGATGCTGGGACAGTAAAACCGGAGTGAACACTAAAAGTGACAAACAAACTGAGTCTCCTTTGTGCTGTGCAAAGTAAAAGAAATATGAAATGTAGCCAATCTTTTAGGGTTTTAAAAGCTGACAGCATGGTATTAATCAGATAAAACACTTGTCACAAGTAATACAAATTCCTCCTTCCCTTTCTTCTTCAACTCTCTAGTGGCATCTGTCTCCATTTTGACATTGGTTACCCTGAAATGCCTTCTTGACTGCTTTAAGGCAATAAAAAGGGAAATAAAAAACTCTTCGAAAGATATTCAAATAAATGACAATAGCACACAATAAGGCTGTCAATCCATCTTAACTCCGAAGAATAAAATAGAAGTCAGTAGAATGGGTTGGCATTTACTCAACTTCAAATTGTCAGAAAGTGTTTAAGTGTGCCACACCATACTAAAGTTGACAAAATCTGAAGATTTCATCCCCAGAGGAGATGTCAGCAATGGGGAAAGAAACAGGAGCTATTCAGAGTCTCCAACACACTCAGAAACATAGACTGCCAATTCAATCTCTCCCACACCAGTCTAGAAACAGCTATATACAACAGCTTCATTTCACCTCTGCCCGTCACCTTAGTAATGCTTAGAATAGTATGCTATAGAAAACATGTGGAATGAGGTGAGAAATGCAGAAGTTTCAGACTATAATGAGACCCCGGGGTACACCCTTGCTGACGTTGGACTGCCGTTTTGAGCTTTACCATATGGCAGGCACAAAGACTTCACAGGACAATGTAATGGGTAGTCCTTCCCTTACAGGCCTCTTGTCCTCTGTGTGATGTCTACAAAACAGTCACATATATGAAAATCAGATGTGTTGGGGAATACACAAGGCAGATGGTCAGATGAAAGAAACAGAGATTCATACTAACTCATTTTGATTTTGAACCAAGTTTTGCTGCAGGTTTAAGCATGTACTGTATGTTTTCAACACACGACTCCATTTTGATTAAATATTAACTAGGTTCAACAAAGAAGCCTAACTATCAGTGAAAAATAGTGGAATTCAGGCTTCTGAGTCACTCAGGTCTTTTTTTTAAGTGCTTTTATATGTTGTCTAACGTATTAAAATTAAATTATCAACTGTTTTTAGACATCACTGTCTACAATGTTTAATTATGCTAAAATTTAAATTAAGTAAAATTTAAATGCACAGCACCACAATGTCAACATACCTCTGAAAAAGTTCATGTTTGATGAAGATTTTCGGTTTAACTCATTTTCTGTTGTAATGTCTTGAAAACAAATAATAATAGTAACGGATTCATGTCTGAGAATCAAAAATTAGGCTGCTTTAAAATTACCACCTTTATATCTTAATTTCCCTACCAACATTCATCAAATCATGCTTCATATATGAATACAAAATACATGACACACGAATAAAGATACAAGAACAAAGAAGGGGGGGGTTACCCATTTCCTCATTTTTTTCACCTTGGAAATCATTTTGAAAACTAACAGATAAACATATATATTATTTTTTCCCCCACAGCCTGTATCTCTTTAAAGGCATTAACAGTTTCTTGGTCTTCTATTCCATGTAAGCAAATCTATAAAATTACTTCTTCCGTGTAAATCTGTTAAGAAAATAATAAGTATCACCGCTAGGGGATGCTGATAGTAAACCAACAGAACTTTTTAGTTGATGCTCGTGTCTTCATCTCACAATTTTCTGTGTAAAAACTACAGCTTCAGATTAGAACTTTATCCCAAAATACAACAGGCCAGAGGTATTTGGCCAAATTTAGTCAGTGAAGCCCTGAAGAAAAATTATTTAGATATTCTACACATTTACATTTAGGAGAACAGAGATGATATGTAAATAGCAGCCCAGAAGTTTCTTAAGTGCTGGTATAATACAATGCATTTAGCACTATTTCTCATAAATTCAGATTTACATGTATGCAGTTATCTGAAAAAACGGGTCTCCTATTAGTTCTAGAATCTTGATGAGTGGAACATACAGAGGAGGAAGAAAAAAGCAGAAATGGTTTTGTAAAAATAAAAATATTGAGCTTCATTTCTCCTGGCAATTTTAGTTTTGGATGCTCTTTAATACTAAGATTAGGTCAAAACCTAAATATTCGATGTAACTGAAGGAGATAAAGTTAAGGTATTGGTTTACTGTTAACACAAAAACTCATCCACAGGAAGCTACATGTAAAATGAGTTTCAAAAAACTGTAATTTCTGTTTAATCACCAGTGTATTTTTATACCTTGTATATTCATTTTGAGTGCAGGAAAGGACAAATATTTCAGAAGCCTATTCCTTGGTGAAAGAGCCTAAGAGCTTTTTCTCTGTAATTTATCTTTGCGGCTACAATGCTGTTTTCACTTGGAGTTTAAAGTCTTCGGAGCCAGGTCTAGAGAATTGCTGAGCTGATACTGGACCTAGCAAGTCATCACAATTTGACCATTTTACATGTTTCCACAGCTGCTTAAAAAGAGGAGAAAAGAACTTTAAAGAACTTTCACCTAGCAAACACGAAAACTGTCTACTGAAATTGAAGGAGCATCATATGGTACAGTGAGAGTAGATCTCACAGCTGACCCTGTTTCACTTGCTACACCACCTGCTGAATGGGGGTAATGCTTTCTTGGGGGAATGAGAGAGAAGCAGGTAGGATTTGTTAATAACTGGCATGAGGGTTATATGAATGTGTATGGTTTGAATTATTTGGGTGTGTGGAAACAGATTAATTTGGCCTCTCAGGCCATTTTTATTATGATTTGATAGCAGTGGATGGAAATCACTAAGAAGTATTTTTAAAAGATTAAAGTAATTTCTATTCCTTGCTGCCATGCAGTTTGGATGTGACATTTCTGGTCTATAGGTCAGACCCTGAGGGGTACAGTCACACACTTGCAAGCATCTCATATCTCGCCACTTTACTGTATGTAGAGAGTCCAGTTCCATTAGTCTTGTGAAGCTGAAGTCCCTGCTGGGAGTTCCTTGACTGTTGCTTTTAAGGATTAAAGGCATGCAATTAGATTGGACTAGCCTTTCTCTTGTATGTTTGTAAATTCCTATGAAAAGAGAACATAAGGCTCTAGAGCTGTATTTAAAATATTCAACATTTCTAAAGCTACCATTCTATACTGATGCTTGTATCATATTCTTATATATGTCACATACATATGGATTTGCATCAGGCTGGTTCTCTTGACTATCAGTTGAACTGATTGAATTAACAGCCCAGGGAGATCAGCAGTGGTTGATCTTTGGTCATCATTTCAGGCTGCTCAAAACAAAGCTATGAAACTGATGTCAGCTATCAGGATGGGAAATAGTAATTAATCTGATATTCTTATATGCAGAAGGATACAGAATATATGTATACGCATACTTGTACCTTTACACATGTGCACCAAAGCTAAACATATAGCCTGCAACTAAGAAGCCATATTGATGGGCAACAACGGCTGAATTTCTCATAATATTGATAACAGAACAGTATAATGATACCTTACGTACCTTTTCATAGCTGACGTGTGGAAACAAATCATCTGATGCTGGACAGAAGCAAAAGCATACAGGGTTTTGCAGTGTTATGTGGAGTTGTACTAATAATGTCAACATTAATAATTGTGGCATCTCTTCATTATAATCTGCATTGGGAAACTACATAGTGAGCATCAGTAGAATAACATGGTTGTATATATTCATACATAAGGAAATCCAGAAATTCAAGTCACCCTTTTTTCTCATTCCAATACATTTCCATATATAAAATTTATGCCTTGTGCACTTCTGTACCACTCTTGAGAAGGTATAGGGGACAACTGCAAAATGAAAAAAGAAGACATACTCTCCATATGTAGTAGTCCTGATCATAACCATTATTTCTTTCACTTCGTCTTGTAAAAAAATGGGATTCCAAACACAGTCCTTTAGCATAATTCTGTTTGTCGATATAATATGTATATAAGCCTCCTGAATAAGGATGTAATTCACCATCTCTTTAGGCTGCTTCCCTTAGCCTATTGGTTTTTCCCACTTAAATCTCAGTTCAATTTCAGGCAAGCAAGTCTCAATTTATTCAATATTCTGCTACTGATTCTTTGATTTTTTTTTCAATTATAGGATGAAATAGAAGTAGATGTGCATAAGTGGTATTATTTCTCTAATTAAATCAAAAGGAAAGAGAACTCTTTTACTCTAAATGCGTAACAATTTATTGTACAGTTGTATTAAATTAAATAGTGAGCAACAACATTTAGTTTCCAGGATGCGCATCTATATGAATGCACCTGTTTCTTTCTTCTAGGGCTGGATCTGTACATATGTAACTGTGATATGGGAGTGACACAGCAATAAGGACAATTTGCCTTACCTGGTGAGTAACACATACAATTCAGGCCAGACTAACCAAAAAAATCATACTGACTTCAGCCTGTTTGATAGAATTTTCTGTCTCCAAAGCAGGAAGAATGCAATATTAAGGAGAAAAACTTATTAATTCCCTTTTTCTTTGTAAAATAAAATATGGTCAGAAATGAGCCACTTGATCTCCACCAATAAGCTCTATCACAGTTGCAGCCAGATTGTTGATAAAGCTTCCAAACCACAGCATCATCCTGATCCAGCCCACCTGAATCATCCATAACTGCCTTAGAGGAACATGTCAGAAAAATATCTTGAGAAAAACAAGTCAATAAACCTGAAAGAGAAACATTTGTCTAAAAAACAATGAACCAAACATGCAAGCAAACAAACAAAATTAGTAAACTGATAGATAGATACATAGATAGATAGACAGACAGATAGATAGATAAAAATTAAAAAAAAAAAAAAAAAAAAGAGATCCCAAACCAAAACCTGAGAGAGACTGGAATCTCAGTTGTGAGCCACCATGTGGTATACGTGGCCACACTTAGGTTCATACCCAAAGGCTGTTTCCAAAGGCTGTTTCCCTGGTCATGTCTGCACACCACAGATCCCTCCAGATTCTAAATTGAATTTCTTCTCATGAAAGGAAGGAGTCAAGATGTCTGTGTAGCCCCAGTCTCAGAAGGACTTTTAGATCCTTCTGATTTGGACCAGGTTTTGTAGTTAGTCTTAACGAGCGGGGAGCACAGTCCTTGACTGTCTGCCAGAACAAGAAAATTAAGATGTATCATGAGATGTTTCATTTGAAATTAATAATGTAAGCCTAATTAAATAATTCAAGAATTTTGGGGACAGAGTTTCAAAATAAAAGGTGAAAAACAATCAAGATGGGTCACATGTGAAACCTGAAGATCCTGACAGAAATTAAGAGAAAAATTAAACAGTGGGAAAATTTGTACTAGTAATAGCTGCCGGACCTTGCAAATACATGGAATTTCACAACAAAATCACTACGAAGATGTTTGTACCTACCTTACCTAAAAGGTAGCCTCTTTCACTTGAACTACTGTTCATACATGATGGTCTTGTAAGAAGAGCTCTTTGATTTTTGAATCAAAGAACCCTTACCTTGACTGTCTCACAGCTTCAGTATACTACACCTAAATTATAACTATCCCAAGGTAACTTTCATCCTTCTCCAACTTGCTAAATTTACCCCAAATTCAGGTAACTTCTTAAACCATCACATCTTGAGATTTAAGTGAATAAAAACCACTTATGCAGTATGTATGTGAATAGTTTTATTCTTTATGGCTTTACCTTGCCAGAGGCAACAAGGCACAGTTATGTAAAGAGTGTTTTCAAGTGTGAAATAATGTCTTCAACCACCAGTTCAGGCTGCATCTAAGAAGACATCTTCCAGAGATGTAGTTTTAGTGAGTTTTAGTACCATGGTTAAACTTATGCTTATCCACATCAAATATTTTTGAAATTTAAAATGAAGAGGAAATGCAACTGAGAATAAAAAAAAAGGCATAAATTGCTTTCTCATTAAATGCATTTGAAGTTAATGGAGAATTTTTCCCATCAGCCAAGGACTGGAAATATCCCAAATCTTTTCTTGGTCCTTATTTTTGCTAGGTCTTGTCACTCTAGAGAGTGACAAGAAAATATAGAAGTATTTCCAATAATGAATTTAACTTCCTTTTGTTAATACAGTTTCTGTAAGCAGTTAATACCCTTGAACATATTCATTTAATTAAATGTATTTATTACTTTCATTTACTCAACAGAAGCTGGCAAGAATTATTTCATTTAATCTCTAGGCTGCACGCCCACACATACTTTGCTGCAAGAATTTTATATTTCATGACTGAAACCTGAGATCTTTTTAATTGCAGAGGGTGATGAATATTGTTTCTCCCCTTTAACTGGCTCCAGTCATCAAAGAAGTGTTGAGGGAAGCAGTTAGGTCTGGGATTCTCTCAGGGAAAGAAAAGCAGCACTAGGGAATTGTAGTAAATTTACATTTCTGGGTGGTTTGGGGGTAATAAAGACCTTCCTAGGAAGCTGAAAGCACTTTAATTTTACATGCATATGTTCCTGCATCCAGAATTTCATGTCATTGTCATGAAAAACTTTTACTTCCATTTTTGACTCTGGCAAAGTGAATGCTTCTCTATTCTGATCATTTCTTGCACAGATACTGTAAAGTCTGTCATTCACTGAAACATGGATTTTCTTTGTGTTCCTGAATATTGTCTTTAGTCCCTGAAAGAGTGAATCAATCGAAGTTGTTCTACTTTGCAGTTTGCATATACATTTTGAGATTTTTTTAAACATTGTTTATTAGAATTTACTATACCCTGTTTATGTTCATGAGTTAGTTTGACTCTGCCCATAACATGGCATTTTAACATCGTGTTCTGCAAAGCTGTGATGTTGCATTATTGTCTGATATTTCTAGCAGTTGTAGGAAACTTGCATGAGTCCTCAGTTAATTTTGAAATACAGTTGCTAAAATCCTTAATTTAGAGGACTGGTTTGCAGCTGACAATAAGACATAGCAGGTACCTGCAAATGCCTGATAAATATCCTTATGACTCCCAGGGAAAGATGCTTTATCAACAAAGCTCAAGAAGGAATGCTCAAAGTGCACTGACAAGTGACCTATGGTGGATCTCACGAGGCTGCACTCTGGTTAGTGCATGAGCAGAGCTGCTCCTGGGAGGCTGTGGAGTAACCTTGGCAGAGAAGTTAAAACATAAGCAGCAATTTTTCTTTTCCTGTGGGAAATCATAATGGCTTATCAGACCAGAGTGCCTAAAGAGAGTCTGCTGTTTCTTATGTGAGGAGTTGAAGGGGTTACCATGTCATATTTTTTCCCAATTGCTATAAATGTGGCTGGCTAAGCATTCAGGAAACATTCACTGTAGTTCTATGCCAGCACCTGATTGTGAAAGTCTGATTAGATTGAATTACTGAATGTATTGTCAGGTCTGCATAATAGAATAAAGAAAGGACACACCCTTCTCCTAATCCTATACACAGTTCTGGGGCAGTGCTGCTTTTCCACACTGAACACATATTCAGTTTTTCTACTTTCATTTTCTACCCTTATTAGGTGTAAATATAGGTTGCATAAATAAAAAGTGTGTCACCACTCTTGCTTTAGTGCTATTTTCTTCTACCCAATCATAGGGTTATCTACTCCCAAGCTAGCATGTTTTTACACATCAGCGCACAGTTTTCCTCTACATGGTATTTGTTAACTTGTATTAACAAATAGTGTAAAACATCATTCTCCCAGCCTAGACAAGCCCACAGCAATAGTCCAAGAACACCTAAGTCTCAGATTGGTTTTATTCTACTGTGATATTAAATATAGCTCAATAGGAGATTTGAATTTTGCCAAGTATGGGGAAGTCAGAAATGAATCATGAAACATTCAAAAGACTTTATTTTCTACTGGTTGGTTTCAGTTTCTCAGTCTCTCTTGTGTGACCACAGTCGGAACATGTTTTCACAGACTGTTTTTTTAATTTGGATTCAGATACGAGCGAATATACTGCACCAGTTACTACAGAAACATCTCATGCCCTGGGGAGCTGGGTTACAGATTAAAAATGGTACTTTTTGGGACATAAACCATTGAGTTATTTGATGAATATTCTGAGCCTGTTAGTCTATCTTGTAGTTTCTGCTCTAAAGTGCAATGCTACCTCAGTGGACATGCTACTTCTGTCCCTCTCATTTGTTTAATGATTCTTGCTTCCTGTCACAAAGCTGTGTCTGCTGTGATAACACAGATCAAACATTTTTGAAACAGTGAAGAAACCTAAAACTGTAATGAATTATTTTCAATATATGTGATTCATAATCTAGAGCATTAGGAATTCGCAGGTACAAGTGTTAAACTGTAAGATTTGAAGCGTACTCCGCTTTATGTATGTTGAATGCAAATGATAAATGAAGCTGGAAAGCTGCAGCATCCTGGAGTCAGTCATTTATAGAAGACAGCAGCATGAGAAACCTTGCAGGAAAGTTGTCACAACTGTAAAAATAGGAGCTCCTGTAATGAAGACTGATACAGTCCAAACTACATCAGGGATGGAGGAAAGCAAATGGGCTTGGTGTCCTCTGCCATCAGTCAGCTCTACAATATGATCTGTCATTTGGGGGTAGGGGAGGTGAGCATGATGATGTTGTGTTTGTGTGGGGCTTTGTTTGTTTATGTTTGGGAGTTTTTTTGTAGGCTGAAATTTAAAACAACCACAGAGGGGATGGCATCCTTAGAGATAATAGAGCTGTACTCGATGGTCATGATTGCTCAGCTACCATATAATACTCATTTTAAGGTCCAACCCAGTAAGTTTCAGGATAAGCAGCTTCTAACATCTCATTACAAACTTGTAAGGGTACGTAGTGTTCATGAGATCAGATTACACAAACCTGGGATAAATCACAGAATCATTAAGATTGAAAGGGCCCTCTGACAGTCACCTAGTTCAACTCCCTCCTCAAAATAGGTCACCTTAAAGCAGATGGCTCATGTTCTTGTCTAGCTGAGTTTTCAGTCTCTGAAAAAATGTATATTCTACAGATGCTTCGGGCAACTTGTTCCAGCGTTTGACCACCCTCAAGATTAAAAATAAATTTCTTACATCTAGAAGAAATTTCTCATGTACCAACAACCTCTCATAGCCATTTATCTTTAAGAGGAATCTCACTTTCTTCTGGAGAAGAGAAGGTTCAGGGGAGACTTTATAACAGTCTTCCAATACCCAAAGGGGGCCTCCAAGAAATCTAGAGAGGGGCTTTTTACAAGGGCATGTAGTGATGGGACAAGGAAGATGATTTTAGACTGAAAGAGAGTAAATTTAGATGAGACATTAGGAAGAATTTCTTTAGTATGCCCCATCCCTGGAAGAGTTCAAGGCCAGGTTGGATGGGGCTTTGAGCAACCTGGTCTAGTAGAAGGTGTCCCTGCCCACAGCAGTGGGGGATGGAACTAGATGATCTTTCAGGTCCCTTCCAAACCAAACCATTCTATGATTCTCTACAGTCTCCCCCTAAGTAGCTCTAGACAGCAATAGGAGTTGCCTCTCAGCATTTTCTTCTCAAAGTTTTCAGTTCAAAGCTGCATTTGTACAAACCCGGTCCTCTCAGCTTTTCCTCATACATCTTGTGTTCTAGCTCCTTCAGCATCTCACCGGCAAGCCCAAAATGGGATGCAGTACTATAAAATTTATTTCACAAGTGTCTGACAAGGGGAAAGGGAAGGGGAAAGGGCCACATTATTTGATTGCTGGCTACAGTCATGCTAATGCAGCAGATGGTTTGTAACACCTACAGCAGCAGGCTGTCCCAGAGCAGGAACTGCTGGGCAGTCCCAAGACCCCAGCTGTGAGAAGGAATGAATCAGCCAAGAATGACAAGACCCACACTTGTCATTCATGTGATGCCACACCTTTATTTCAACAAAATAGCCACAGTTGAAGCGGTGAAGCTTTCTGCAAGCCATTATCATCTCCCAGCTGAGACCCACTTCTGAGATATATTGCATAATGCACATCTGGTAGTAGAAAGCATGGTGGCATCAGAGCAGCACTGTCATTTCATTGGGATTCTGGGTGAGCACTTGTGCAGCAACACTGACCACAGGAAGAGGGCTACATCCATAATTGAGATACAGCACCATGAATACACACATCCTAGGCATATACACAGTAAAAACAACCATGTTTTATACAAAATAGTCTTACAAGACTCTGGACAGAGGCCATCTAAGGAGGAGTTAGACACTGCCTAGGTGTAACCTTTCCTTATCTATGGCAAGGTGTTGCAATTCTGCCTCAAAAATAATGAAACACTGGATGGGCTCTTGGATTAAAGCATTAAATCTATGAAGAAAAGAGGATTGTTTCACTATAACAGACCCACAAAACAGGAAATCTAGGTTCTGCTCCCAGTTTTGCAGCAGACTTCCTATGTAACATTAGCCAAACCTCTTTGAGCAATATAGTCTTAAAACTTATCAAAAAATGCTATCATGACTTTACCAGAAATTTCAGAAAGTGAATTAGTAATAGAAAATAGAAAATAGGATTACTTCTTTCCCTGCATGTTCCACATTTATTAAATACTATTTATTCTTATTAATGAATGCTTACAAGTCTAATGGTATTTGCAAGGGTTTTGAGATACTTAGCAGAAAATGCAAAGTGTTACCATTGTTTCTTGGTCAAGTGTGTATTGCTTCTTTCATAGAGTAATTAGATCAAGGCATTGACAAATCTCCAAACCAACTTCCTCCACACCCCAGCTCTTCCCCTGATGGTGCAGGGTTTACAGTGCTCCCATCAACTAGGTGGATCCTCCCACCAACAGCACGAGTGAAGCCATCCAACATCTCACTCAGAAAAAGGAAAGGCGTTTTCCTGAATATATATGCCAGATTCTACTCCACCCCTCTCTGCACTGCTCAGTTACTCATAGTTTAATGGCATGAAAGCTGCAGAATTAATGATCCATTACTAGTCTATCACTGCATTTTCAGTGGCACTGACTATTGCATTCTAAATGAAAATATGAAAAAGGGTTCAGAAGCAAACCACGTGCATAAATGAGCCCATGAATCTTAGGAGATTCTATAACTTTCTCTTGCACCTGAAAAACTGAAAACCGATGGCTGAAATGAGATAGGCGGTGCTCTAAATATCAAGTATTTAAAATAATGTGCACAAGAACAATAGAAAACTTATAATATATAGATGTATATTAAAAGAGAGGTAAGTTATGTATGACAACAGCTTTATAAGTTCTACAACACTAAATTAGTAGATACAAAAAATAAGATTAAGACCATTATATCCAAGGTAGTCCCTGTAAATGGCATATGGCAATGAAATTCCTTTAAATTATCCATGAAAATATGTAGTAAATATGAGAGACATAGCTACATCAGTTATAATTCCTTTATGTTAGCCTTCAAACTAAAGCTCAGAAGAATAAATCTGGAGGAGTCATCCAAAGGAATTGGAAGAATGGGTCGTAAAGGAAGTTGCCATCATTTCTGAACTGTCTTCTTGTTAACCTAATATCGCAGCGAGAAGCTTTCTGAAAATGTGAACTACTTGCACAATGAGAATAACTATCAATAATGAATATTACTGATAAATATATTTCTTTTCACATCAACGCAAAGTGCCTATTCATCCTCATTATTTCAGGATGATTGAAAAAAGAATACTTCCCTAAACATTTCATTGAATGTGCTATTCACCCTATTTTCAAAATAGTACCAAACTAAGTTTCAAAATGAGATGGTGAAAATTTTCATTTGGAGAGGAACGACACAAAATATTTTTAGATTCTGAATTTCTTACCCTCTGCCACAATGCTTTTCAGATAGAACTGCATGCCAGATTCAGAATTCCTGAAAATACAGCCAGAACTCTTGCACCATCTGGTTTTTGCCCGTCTGCTGAGGTATCATCCTTTATGAAAATTTGTATCAGCAAAGATGGTGTTAGGACAAATGCTGAAAAACATAAGAGCTAGTTTTTCAGAGACACTAATCCTTAAAAGATCTAGTAACATGAGCAAAAGTTAAGTTTAAAAAAGTAGGCTGTATTTGAGCTTTCCATATAAATATAAAAGTGCTAGTATGGCAATATCCATCTAGGTCCTATGGTAAAATCCCACTGATTCAGTGTTAGGCATATCATGTTTTAGCTGTGTATTTCCTCATATAAGTAAGGAAGAAATATAACAGACTTGATAGAATAACATTTTTAGTAAAATAACCTTTAACTAAATTCACACCAGAATGTTAGCTGCATTTGTATCTTAGATATATTTTAAATTATTAAAATAAATTCCAGGGTTTCCTACCAATCGCTCATGATTTCAGGAAACTTGCTATTGACTGAAAACTATTATCTGTGGGGTTTATTACCAGATGCATAACTATCTCTTAGG
>NW_009933994.1:0-8629 GCF_000696875.1 Nestor notabilis | reverse complement strand
GCAGCAGGAACTGTGTGTAATATGTTTCACAAAAGTAATTAGTAAGTGATTAATTTTGTAATTCAAGACTTAAGCTCAGTAATCCATAGCACAATAGGATCTAAAGGAAGGCACTTGAAAATGAATTCTTTTCTTAGAGGGCACCTGAAATTATCACACTGTTCAGCACCAGTTTTTGTTGAAGAACGACTACGAGGTTTCATTTGAATTTTGCTGAGCACTTAGTTGTTAATTTTCACGCACAAAGTGCTCGTAACTTTAAGACTCTAAAAGCGTCCTAAACAATGGGACTTCAGTTTTCAAGTCATTTAACTTTCTTTAAGCATCTAGACAAGATCCTGCTTTTAAATATGTGGGCACGGATACAAGGAAAATTCATTGATTGTCTTTCATTCAAAAGATACCAAGATACTACTACTACCTATTTTGGTTTCTTCACGTGTTCTCTTCTTCTGTCAATATGGAATTTGAGGACTCCAGACACTCTTCCAGGATTTGTTTTGGTGTCCAGTGATGCCATCATGTCACATGTTTGAAAAGGTTTGGAATGTCTCTTAGAATGTCTACCTGCTACAGTGAATATCTGCCCATGTTTATACCTTAGGAAGTAGTCATTCTCAGTGATTCAGGTTACAGTTAACACAAATCAGCTCAGTAGTGAAAGCTGTAAAATTTTAGGTACATAGTAGTGGGTTGCATGGGCTTTGCACAGACCCTGTATTTTCTAAATTTCATTTACATAGGTTTGTATTACATGTGCTTTTCTGTTGGGCACCATAATTCTCCATTACCCAGAAAGCTGAGAGTTAATTACAGAGTTAAGAGTTGATTCCCAAAGGAGATTTGGTTTTCAAGCTCACATGCAGCACACTGCCTTCATCTCCCAGAGCCTTCATCTTCTTCGACCCTCGCATCCCAGGGATCCTAACTAAGCATCAACTTTTTAATCCCAAAGCAATATATAAATCTGATCTCAGTAAAATTTATAAATTTGATCTCAATACTGCAAATTCTTGTGCATTTATATCATTTCACATCTGTTATTATGTTTAAGGAATCATAGAATCAAGGCTGCATACCACATCTCCCTCGTATCATAGACAAGGACTGAGGCATCTCAAGAGCTAGTCACCACAGGTATGGTGGCAACTCTGAACATCATTGAAAGCAGTAAGTCACTTTGCAGAGTACTGAATGCCACAGCAGTTACTAATACAAAGACAAAGCATTCAGTTTGCTGTAACTGCAGGACTTCTGCTACAGAAAAACATTTGCTGTTCTTCTCATGTAACCAACACAAGAGAAACGTATATGACAGCACTTACCATTCTGATAAAAGGGACAGGGAAGAAAGAGGAGACATACCTCTCCAGAAATATAGCTATGGAAGCAATGCTTGAAAAAGCTAGAACTAGAACACTCCTCCTCAGAATTTAGTATCTTTTCTTGGAAAACAAACAGTAGCAGCAAACAAAAATAAAATAACTCACAGACAACTACTTTCCTTCTAGTTTTGCAGTTGTCTTACCCTTCCATATTCCTTGTGAATAAAAGCTATGTAACCCCCCCAAGAAACACTAATCAATCTTTGATGGATGCAGATGTGAATTATAATGAATAATTCTGAAGCAGTCTTATTTGAACGTTTTATGCACATAATCACAGCAGAATAACAACAAGGTCATTATTAAGGTCCTATTTCATTTGATGTTTTCATTAAGGACTTCAGAGGGAGAGAGCAACCCATACACATTTAGGGTTAGCTAAAGGCCCACTTACTAAAAATTCTGGGAAAAGTGATCCAAACAGGAAAAATGACATTTCTTCCAAAGGAGTGAGAATCAATTCTGCTGAGCAAATATAAGTTACCAAAACCTTCTGTGTTCCTTTCCTGATTTAAACCTCATCAAGTCAAACAGCTGCTGTCCTGCCTTCATACCCCTCCTTGTCCCAAGGCTGCCTGTGCAAGTCCTACAGTTCTCAAACCAGCTTTCATTATTTCATATGGTAAGTACATAACTTTCTCAAGTATCTTCTTCTCTTTACATGGGACATACTAACCCTTGCAAACACTCAGTATTCAACAAACATTAAGAATCTCAGCAAAACTAGTCTTTTCTGAAATGTAAACACTGACAAATTATACTGTTTCAGCAGAACTAAATTGTTAAACCCACAGATGCCTCATTGTAAAAGACTTTACATTTCATATATACATTATTTTAATCTCAGTAATAGTTTAGATATAGAATCATAGAAACATAGAATAGTTAGGGTTGGAAAGGACGTTGTCAATGTTGTGAACGCTCCAACCCTGGCGGTGTTCAAGGCCAGGTTGGACAGAGCCTTGGCCGACATACTTTAGTGTGTGGTGTCCCTGCTCATGGCAGGGGGGTTGGAACTAGATGATCTTAAGGTCCTTTCCAATCCTAACTATTCTATGATTCTATGGCTGCATCATACAAGGCATGATTGGAAAACTAATATACAGGCATTCGTCTACAATAAGAGCAAAACAACTCTTATTTGCCTACACAGGTAAATAGGTATATATAATTCACTTGGATTTCACCATCAGCCAACAGTAAATGCCCCAGCTACTGACTAGTAGATACCACAATGTTGCTTTCATTGTGGATCTAGTTCTGACTACTACAGACAATCTTTGTACTTGTCTAAATTACAGTCCACTTTGTAATCTTCTTCATCTTAGTGCCATGAAATTGCTAGTGAAATGCATAATTCTTGTGTACTTCACTAAGCTATAATAATATTATTTTCTCATAAAGAATAAAGAAGGTTGAGGTATCTTCTTTTTGTTTGCTTCTCCCAGATTTTTGGTGTTTGCATATAGTCACATTTTCCACTAAAATTTATAGGCACAATTTTAGAAGAAGCAGAAGTTTATGCTGCATCTTTGCCAAAGCTTTTCCATATGATGCCAATAAACAGTCAGAGTATTAGTTCCATACTTTGTTCTGCCAGCATCCAGACAAGTTAATAATTAAGGGAAGGAGGATAAAGGAAGCAGGGTTTATCTCTGATATAAAGGAGGTTTTATTCTGGCTTTTCATTGTACTTAACTTAGCAAGCGACACACTATTGTTTAGCCACTTAATGGTAGGACTGGTCCCAATTACCCTGAACAAAGCTTTAGGTGTGTCTCTTATGCCTGCTGTTCTGCTTCTGTGCACAGTGTATGAAGAACTTACATATTTCATTTAAAAAATAATAAATCCCTCTTAGCTGTCACTTCAGATGACTTCCTGCCTGGTGATACTCCTCTTCCTTCCACAGCCCATGCTGGTGCAGTACCTCAAAGAGGGTTTTTTAAGATATGTTTGTGATCTTCCAAAAAAAAAGAAAAATAAAATTTTTCCCCAGAGAGCACCGGTTCTGTTACTGGTGCATCAGCAAGTATTTGCTTCCCATGATCACAAGGCAGGAGCAGCAGCCACAGGCAGAGTAGCTCCCAAAACTCAGTGAACAGCCAAGCTGATGGTTAGGATCTGGTTTGGCTGGTTTTAAACTGAGAGTGAAAAACTGAGTTGAGATTTAAAGCAGAATTAGCAATAAAAAAATGTGGAAGACCGAAAGGGGATGGGAATAGACCTAAATATCTGAGGACCGCTATAATAGCTTCCATTCTAGTGTGTATTGAAAAGCATGAGGTCAGCTGATAACAAGAAAATATATTCTAATCTTATTATTATTGCTGAATACTGAAGTGGGAATAAAGTAGGTACAGCTGTCTCAACCTTCCTATTTTGTGTCATCTTAATATGTCAAAGATAGAAGAATTAAAGGCTTGTCCTTGAACAAGTTATCTCTTCTACTCATAGAGAAATGCTGTATAGGTTACTGCCTGTCTCATTTTCTCTTCCAGCCATTCTTCACCACAATCACAAATCTATGGCTAATTGTCAAATGGCATCCTCCATGAGTAATTAAGTTTAACTATCAGGGAATCTAGCATTCCCAGGAATAAAATGTTTAATGGGTGTTTCCCTCTCATACTCAAATAGCCTTTTTTAAATTGATGATACCACAGCTGACTTTTCCTGCAAATGCCACAGCCTTTCCTATGTAATAGCATGTGAATTCTAAGTAGAAAGACATTATTCTTTATGAACTGTTTCACTGCAACACCATAAATCACTCTTTTAAATGATTTCTCCATGTTACATGAGCAAAATGCTGAACCTATCAATCCCTCTTGCTTTATGAGTCTTAGGACAGCACAGAGGCGAGAAAGCTGAAAGAGTATATATTAATCCATCTGAAAACTCAGAACTCAGCTAATACAAAGAAGCAAGTATGCCTGACATTGCCATTTGTTATGTTTACTTGTGAAAATGTGACAGCAATATCTTACCCATTTGACTTATTCACTCTGTGGCTTTCAAATGAGCAATCTACTGAATATATATCAACAAAATCTGATAATGCTAGTAAACACATCTATCCTGGAGCCCTCAGCATGACAAAGACATGGACCTATTAGAGTGGGTCCAGAGAAGGATCACAAAAATTATCAGAGGGCTGGAGCACCTCTCCTATGAGGAAAGGCTGAGAGAGTTGGGGTTGTTCAGCCTGAAGAGAAGGCTCCAGGGAGAACTTATTGAGGCCTTTTAGTACTTAAAGGGGGCCTAAAAGAAAGATGGGGACAAACTTCTTAGCAGGGCCTGTAGCAGTAGGACAAGGGGTAATGGTTTTAAACAAAAAAAGGGTAGATTTAGACTAGGTATTACGAAGTAATTTTTTACCATGAGGGTGGTGAGGCACTAGCACAGGTTGTCCAGACAGGTAATAGATGCCCCTTCCCTGGAAACATTCAAGGTCAGGCTGCAGGGGGCTCTGAGCAACCTCATACTCTTAAATGAATACTCTTGTTCTTTCTACTAACTGGTAATTGTACATTGTTGTCAGGCTCTACAGTATTTGCAAAAGATTACTAGATCAAGATTTTTCAAATGGTAAATTAACAGAAGTATTACTAAAATGGAAGTGATCATCCTATAAATTCCTTACTACAGTAAAATGATGATGACACAAAGATTCATTTACCTGACAATAACCTTCTATAATGACTAGCCTCAAGGCTTTGGGTCAAAAGATTGTTTAGGACATGAAAGAAAGAGATGGATATCCCACAACAGTTTCTTTACTTCACTCAAGAATCCTGTCTGAACCTCTTGTTGGGGTTTCAGGGATACCCCTGGGATATTAGCTACACCAAAACCAAACGGAGCAGAAATCAGACTTCTCAGTTGGCAACTGTTAATGCTTAGCATTCTTTTAAAATTTAAGTATGTCCCTACCTTCATCTGCAGAACACCCAAGTTTGGGTGAAAGGTTTTGCTTTTAGAAGTAATTAGCTTTAATGTCCTAAGGTGTGGAATCAGCATTTGGCTGAATGCCAACCAGCTTCACAAAGCAGTCCCACTGGTGTGTACATCAGTGTTAGACAAATAATGTTTTCATACTTCTAAGATTGAAAGAAGAGTGATCCTGGCATAACTTACCTCAAAGAAATAGAACAAGATGACATTTTTTGTTTGTGCTCCATTAAATTTAATTAAATAAATAAACAGAGAAATAAAGTAATGCCATATTGTTGAACAGCGATTTCTCTTGGTACCCTACAAAGGCTGAATAGAGCACTCCACAGCCACATAAATGACTGATATCCTGGGGAAGGCATCAACTTTGTATGAATAGTTTAATTCCAAATTGGAAGAGTGATTCCATGTATCTACCAATCAATGGCAATCTGACAATCTGTTTAAGTACCTGCCCATATGGTACTGTCTCCTTTGCCACCAGAGCTATTCCAGTTGCTACGTTATGTAATAAAAATAAAATAGACTCTATTATGAAATTTTAAAAAGTACTCAGCGGTATTCTAATGCCTCTGAAGGCAACTTGCCTTTGATTTCAGCACAAGCAGAAGATAAATGCTTTCCATATTGCTTTCTAAGAACACACAAATCTTACAACATGGTGAAGTAATCAGCTGAGCTACAAAATAATGTTTATCAAACACTTTCTAAACCATAGTCTCATTCACTGTCTGTACCATGACATACTTGGAAACCTCTAGTAAAGGACAAGACTGTCTCAGACGTTTTTGGTTTTAGGCTACTTCTTTTTCCTTCAACAACCATGAAAACCTAAAATGATAGACATAACTTTCATACTTTAAAATACACAAATGAGTGTGGTGTTTGTTGCTTTTCTTTTCACATCCAGACAAACACTATAAAAATTATCAAGCTACCTGGAGAAATCAGAGCTGACAGATCCAAAGAGACAAGTAAGCTTAGCAATACGAAAAAAAGGGTAATTTGACATTTAAAGTTCTTAGTAAATCTTTGTTCCCTAAAAGAAGTCAATATTTACCAGCCTGGGAATGTTATTAAAAATACCCCTCACAACACAGACCCAAGGAGTTTCTTATACCCTCTGACAAATTAGCACTTCTGTTTGCTTGGCAACAACCATTTGGATTTATTAATTTCCTAGAAATTCCATTACAGTTTGATGTCCATGGCTGAACTAATTTGTCCCTTGAGTAGAATATACAGATGAGCTACTATCAACATCCACAGAAGTGTAATTTCTCCCAAAATCTTGACTAACAAAACAGCCTCTGAGCTCTGCAGTGCCTCATGAATGTTTGGCAGCTTATATTGGCTGGCTAAATCAATGTTGTAGTTTTTAGTAAGAATGTTTGACATGCCATGAATTGCTCCTGATTTTCTAGCCAGAAAGGTCAAGTGGTATTGGTTTCCTAGATACAGGGTTCAAATTAATTTAAATGGTATTTATATAATGCATAGGAATAAGAGTTTGATTTATAACAGATCTTGAATTCAGTAATGCATTTATTTTTCTTAAAGTTAGAATATGAAGCTAGATAGGTAGGTAGGTAGGTAGGTAGATAGATACCAGAAGATACTATTGGCTAATTTACTTCACAAGGAAAACCAGGAAAAGTTTCACTCATTTTCAGAGTTCTGGGAATCATTTTTTAAGTAACGTGCATATCACATCATTTAGCCAAAACTTTCATTTCCAAATGCATTTTTTTGCACTAGCGCTTAGAACAAAACAAAATTTAAACAAGTCATTCCATTTAATCCCAAGTAATTCTCCATTAATACACGCAATGCAGAAATTAATTATATTTTACTTTTGTGCTTTCAAGGTATTTATTAATATAAATATGTGATTACAGAAATTTCCATGCAAAGTAAACATCTGTCTACATTTTACCATGTTACTTGTGAAGGCATGAGGGTAATTCACAAGTGCATTCACAAGGTCTTAAATGCTCCTTTGAACTGCCTGAACTTCTTCAATGCCCTCTCTCATTCAGGCACATGTATGTGCACACCCATGCATGCACATAAGGAGACAGACAGATTATATTTTAGATCAATAACTTTACAGCGTTATTCCTTTGAGTAGGTTAACTACCTGAGCAGGTTACGTGATCTCTTTGGAATCTGCATCCAGTCTATTGCTTGCTTCATTCCCTCCCCTCAAATTACTCACCTCAAACACAGTGCTTTGTGTAAAATTTATTTTCCTTTCCCATCTGTTTTATCCAGTGATCTTCTGTTCTTGGCCAGTTGTTCTGCCAAGTTTACTGAAGCCCAGAGAAATTAAATGATTAGTGAGGTGAGTTTATTGGGGCTCAGAGAAATGAAACAACTAGTGCAAGGTCACATACATCTCAGCCCAGCCTGAATTAGTAACAAGACTTAAAAAGCAGATATCTAAGCACATTGAGAATAGGGAGAAGAAGGTGAAATTTCATCATTTTGAGGGTTGTTAGGGTTTTTCTGCTACAGATAAGTTTAGGTAAATTTTGGTCCTATCAAGAAGAGGTTCTCTCCTTTCTCCTAGTAGATCGTTTATTGTGCCATACAATTATATTTTCACATAGAAACAGCAAGGCTCATCCCAGTTTTTCTCCTCTTGTACCACATCTGATAGAGAGGAGGTAGAAATAGGCGAGGCTGTGTCCAATTTTTAAAAAGGGAAAGGCATAAGTAGCTGCTAGTAGCTACCTTAAACCCTCTGCTAGACAACAGAGACCCACTATTTGTTGCTAGGTTTTTTAGAAGCTGAGAGAAAAACAGGATGTTAGTCCTTTAAAGTGAAGAAAATCAGCTCCTTTTCCTGTCCGCATTTTTACACTTCCATGCTTTATGCCTACAAATAATTGCATTTAAGAGAATTGTGTGACATATAAGAAAACGTCAAAGGATTTTATGAGTTAATAGAATATTGTATGTATTAATATTACTGTGTGCCTAAGAAAAGAATTATCAGATCTGAAAACACAAGTAGGACTAGAGTGTGAGACATGGAAAAGCTTCAGATTGGTTCAAAAGGTGTTAAGATATACTTCCAAAATAAAGCACGCATTACTACTAAGAATATATTAATATATAATAATACACTATCTTTCTACTAAAGATAGATGAGATTTTAATAATACATAACCTCTATATATGAAGGTTGTTCTGGTTTTTTTTTTCTGTCTTTACCAGCCCCCCAAAATAATTTGTGTTTAAAATGAAACACTATCACCTCCTATCAAAAGAATAAGCATCTG
>NW_009933993.1:41043-41249 GCF_000696875.1 Nestor notabilis | reverse complement strand
TTTTTAGTTGTTGCTAAGTAATGTTTAATCTCAGCCAGGACTTTCTCAGTCTCATGCTCTGCCAGGGAGGAGGGGAAGCCAGGAGGAAGCAGAGACAGGACACCTGACAAAAACTGGCCAAAGGGGTATTCCATACCACAGCACATCATGCCGAGTATAGAAACTGGGGGGAGTTACCCGGAAGGCCCAGATCGCTGCTTGGGTCG
>NW_009933993.1:10168-40779 GCF_000696875.1 Nestor notabilis | reverse complement strand
TCTTTCACTATGAGGGTGACCAAGTGCTGGCACAGGTTGCTCAGAGAGGAGGTGGTCTTGAAAATATTACAAAGGACATGGTCCTGTGAAACTTTTTTTTGATGGATTCACTTGAGCTTGGGGGTTGGACCAGCTGACCTCTACAATTCCCTTCCAAACTCAATCATTCGCTGATTCTGTGGTATCTTTTAGCTCGTGAAGGAGGTAAATATTTCTTTTAAAGCTAAGCAAAAAGTGTCATTGTATCAACTTTCAAACTCCGCTTGTAGGTCTACAATGATAGATGTTGGATTTGATTCTTTCACCTGAAAGCTTGCAATTTTCTTGTCTAAACAAGTAAATAATTTGTTAAAATATATTCTACTTGACCTTCAGGATCCACCCCTGACATTCATCATTAACCCAGAGTGACAACTGGGAAAGGGGCCACTCATGCCCATTTTCCAGCAAGCATAAATAAATCATAGAATGGTTCTAACTCCCTGTCATGGGCAGGGACACCTTGCACTAAACCAGGTTACTCAAAGCCCCATTTGACCTGGCCTTGAACCCTGCCAGTGATGGGCCAGCCACAGCTTCTCTGGCTCATATGACTCACCACCTTCATAGTGAAGAATTTTTTCCTAATATCTAATCTAAATTTCCCCTCTGTCACCTTAAAGCGATACTTCCTTGACCTGTCACTACATGCTCTTGCAAAAAATCCCATCTACAGATTTTCTGTAGGTTCCCTTTAGGTACAAGTGGTACTGCTGCTGCTGCTGCAGCTTGTCCCTGGGAAGAATCTGGCTGCCCAGAAAGCTCCATCCTCTGTCACAAACCCATCTTTACAGCATGTGGAGCAGCACTCTTACTAGCCTATGGTTAACCACTTACCCACAGCTCTTTAAGAACATTTCCTATTAAAACATGTTGCGAGTCCATTCATTGCAAGGTTCTTCACCACCTTAATGACCTGACTCTTAGTCTATACCATACAACATTCAGGTCATGCACAACTATACAATTGCTAAAAGCCCTATTTTCTATCATCTTACATCAAAGCAGCTAGGAAAAGCCTTATACTGAATTAATTTATTATTTTGTGATGCTTTTATTTGATAAGCCCACATAATGCCATCTTTTGAGCCGGGGACCTCTTCAAGTTATATCAAGAAATAAGTGTCAAAGTGACACCCTTGTAGAACACGAAAAGGCTGTCTTTTTTAATTAGCAAAACTAAATAAGAGATGTAGTAACAAAGCTTCTTTCTGAGTCCACCATTATTTTTCTCTCAGGTAACTGACGAGGGCTTGTAATGTTTGTCTCAAACTAATCTTTACCTCAGAGCACAGTTCTGATTAATAGGTTAATATATGTACAATTTATTTTTGAGCTCAGTTACTTTTTCTCCCTTTCAAACATTATGCTATATTAATCTTAGCACTTGTGTCAACAAGGAAGAAAGCTGTCCCTGTTGTCGCTTGGCATTTAAGGCTGCATTCAATGCAGATAAGATTTGTTTTAGAATGTACAGGGTTTGCTGAAGACAATCACCGGAGATAGAACCTTAATTTAACCTCAAGCCTGTAGTATTTCCCCTGGGACATGGGTGACTGATAACACAGCAGAGGGCAAGGAAAGCACAAAATTATTGAGAAATTGAAGCAGCAAATCTCGAGTGTTGAATTTCTTCCTCTAAATCATTGTTTATAAGGATAGTCATGCATGTCTGGCTCAGTCTGAAGACAGTAAGAAGCATCTTAAAAGAGTAATTTTACAATGCACTGAAAGTGGATGTTTTTGAGTCATTTCCAAGGCATACGAAATACAGTGGTCCTATATTAAACTTAAACTAAAATGTCATTACAGAATCAAAATACACTTGTTCATAGTATCTTACGTACAAGGTAGGTCAGCAGCTGCTAATTTAAATTAAGTAAGCCCTTAACAGAGAGCTTGATCACATTTCCCATAGGAACATTAGAAAATGGTGTTAATGAGCATTATTAAAGTCTGCTTCTGTAAGCAAATAGATCTTTATTAACTGAGGTTGTATGCTATGTTTTCCTGTGTTATAGCTCTAAATGGGCAGCATGAAAAGCTAGACAGCATTTTGTTTTAAATGAAAAGGTTTTCTCTGTTCTAAATTTAAAATAAAGCTATTATATTAGGGTTAAATGTTAAATGACACTTTTATTTGTTAATGACAAATTTAATTGCCTGAAGCCAAATTGAATTCAAGTTGATTTATGTTTTCTTTCTATAGGGATAAAGAAAGCATCCTTAGCAGACATAGCTAGAAAAAGCTGTCCCAGCTTCAGAAATCTTGTTTCCAGAATGGAAGAATTTATTCATTTAAAATAGAACACTTGAATATCCTCCATCAAAAAAAAAGGTGTAAGGAAAAATACCCTATGTGCTATGGGGGGAGGGGGAAGCATAATTTTGTTGTAACTCTAAGTGTAGAATCTCTTTTAATCATGTCTTCTGAGCCACAAAACAAAAGCAATTTTTCTTCCTTCTATCAATCATAAAACATCCAAATCCCTGAAAAAAAAAACCAAAACAATCACAAAAACCCAAAATCAAAAACCCAACCCAGAAAACAAAAAAAAAAACACCGAAGAAAATTGGAAGAACTCAGCTAAATTTAAGCCCAGATTCCAGATTTCAGGGAGAAAATTTCCGTCAATCATTGAGCTAGCACAGTAGTCTCTTAGTATAAAATCAATTACGTGCAATTAAAGAAGCATTTGTGTTTCAGTGTTAGGGGTTGATGCCATTTATTTCTTGATAATAAAAAGCAAAATACCAAATCAGCATCCTCAGCAGAAAACTTAAAATTCTTGCATGTTTGCAGAGAAAACAGAAATAGTATTTTGATAACACTTTTAGCTCCACAGGGCAGGGCAAAATGTAATCCCTTAAGACAGCACCATGTGCTTCATATTGAGCAACAGTTAATGCAGTCCTAAGAGGGTTTGTTACATAAGCCAGTGGACTGAAGAAACCTTTAACATGTAGGAAATGCAAGTTAATTAAACTGTTACAGGTATCCTATCCATCATCCCACCAGACCGCTCTATTTTAAACCTATTTACATTCTGCAATTGAAAAAATATAGTTGGAATGGTTGATAAACCATGTTTACTGTCCTTATTGATTTGACATTTGTGTGTAACCTTTATGTTTTAATTATCTAATAGTATTTCCCGAATCTCTCTCTACTACAGAAAGTATTTGATTTCCAAGTAATTAGACATATCTGACAGTTAGTAGACAGTGAGACTGTTCCCTTCAACAAATTAATCAGTTTGTGAAAGTACTGGTACACCATTGTGCTGAATTTGCTGAAAATGTTGTTTTATTGAATCTCATTTTAGCCTGCTTCAGTACCTTAGTGTAATCAAACTGTATTTCAGCTCTACTCATATTTTACTCAGAGAATAGATTGCCTTTTAAGGAGCTTCCTTTCCCATATAGTAATTCTGAAATCAAGGTGCAACATAAGAGAATTTAAACTTAACAGCTGGCTACATTTGGGGGGATCAGCAGAATAAATGAGATTAAATATTTTCTAATACATATAGGATCAAGGAAAAGAAGAAAGCTAGTCACTGCAATATAAATTCACCTTCTATTTTGAATCTTTGATAAGACAGATAAACTTTCTGTTTCCTGTTTGAGACACAGTTTCTGAGGATCTTCTTTTAAGACACTGTGTGTGTTAAATCACTTTACGGTACTCTTATCCATGACTTACTCTAGCACATATTTCTGCCAAAAGTCTTCACACTGCAATACTGAAAGTCAGTACTCAACTTACTGAAAACCTGCCTGTTTCTTTGGTTTGGAGACATTTCTTCAGATAGAAAATTTAGCAGTAAAAATTTAGTAATGAAAATTTTTGCATGTTTCACATTTATGAAAGAATATGGTGGAATTCTGTCTTACCTGTGAAATTAGGTGGGTGACTTGAGGCCAAACCTTGAAGCTCATATTCGTGAAAGGTAACATCTTGTCTTTTCCTGCATAAATAGACCGCGTCATTGTGAAAGGGCCCTAGGGTACCACATTCAGCTGAGTGGAATTTCTGTGTGAAAAAAGTGTACCATCATAGCCCCTCATAAGCCTTAACACAAGAAGCAAAATATGTTGGAGGCAGGAGCCATATTTTGCTCTAGATTGCAGCAGAAACCCTGTGAGTTCCTGGTCATCACTAAAAACATTCAAATAATGTGGATCTCTGCCATAATTTAAATAGCTTGACCCCTTCCCAACATTATCCAACATCATTACAAAGAAAGAAGGAGTGCAACTTGTGCTTCATTGAGGAGCAGAATCAAGATGGCAGAACCTTTGCTCAAAGTTTTCACTGGACTTCAATTTTCACACTGTACTTCAAGACAGTACAACCCAGATCTTCCAGTGAGAAGAGGTACAGGGTTATACTACACAGAACTACAGGGCTATACCACATACAAACCTTGAGCTTCTTAAGCATCTCCAAAATACAACACTATGATTTAGGCAGTGTAAGAGTAGTCATGCACTTTAGATAGTGTTACCGGCAAAGTTTTACACGGGAATTTTACTACAAATGATTTATGAACTAGTGCAGAAGAGAGAATTGTGCCTTTCAGATAGAAGGGAAAGACTGTAATCTGTTTCCTTTCTTCACTTTTTCACACTGTACAAGCAAAAAAACAAAGGAAAATAAACAGTGTTTTTGTATAGAGAGCTAATCAAAAGCTGACCAAGAATCTAGACTTAAGATATTAGAAATTATACATTATTTTCTGATAGCAATCAGAAAGTGTGACTGGTTTGTCTTGTTATTTCTTGCTGAAATAATGCTTATCCAACAGTTCTCATTCAGAGAGTTATTTCTAAGCAGAATGTATTCAGCTCATCCAATAAAATTATGCCTTTCTTTCAACATAAGATTTTAGTATTTATCACCTTTTACATTGCCTTTAAACAACTCCCTCACTCCTAAGGGAACTTTATATTGTATCAGAGCATAAAAGCCTGGACTCAATCTCAAAGTCCATGTGCAGGCAAAATTCTCCCTGTCCATCAAACAATGTCGTAAATTTTAGTGATATTTTGTCATGAGACAAATGAGCTAAATGTGTCATGAGCCACAATCACAAAGAATGGCCCTTGGTGAGAATACATGAAAAAATTTTTTGCCATGGCATGACATAACTGTCTTTATATTTCACCAATAACTGGTTTGGATGTCTTGCTCTAATTTAAGAGTTTCTACATATACATATATACAAACATATATGTACATATAAAAATGTCTAATTCTTTCACAGAATATTGCTCGTTTCCTACATAGTGTACAATACTCTTGGGGCAGGAGGGGAAATGTTCATGCACAAGTTAAAAAAAAAAAAAGTTTTTCTTTCAGCTAATTCTTAAATAGAAAATCTGAATATCTCTCATATGGTGGAGTAATTTAAGCAGTTGAATATCTTGCAGCGGGACAGATCTTAGCTGCATTGCTTGATGTTTATGCCATGTGATATATATAAAGTCTTGATAAGGAAACCTATTGTTTGTGTTGGCACTTAAGAACAAGCCTGCAATGCAGGCTTAAATTTTCCTCCATGTTAATGATTTGAAGATGCCTGTTTTCCATATCCCATTATTTTGCTAGAAGTGTCATTCAGAATTGATTTTTTGATAAATTCAGCCTGCTGCCTCAGTGACTACTGCATAGGTACAGTAGTTTTAAATATTTATATTTTGCTGGTGGTGATAATTATTATTCCAACTCAGTATAGTTTCAATGTATTTAAATGTCAGTGTTTCTCAGTTTAATTCATCATGCATACATTCAGATGCTTGTATACATATATTCAGTATGCATCTCCAAGGACCTAAAAAAACCTATTCATATTTTAGCAGCTGTGAGAAAGTGAGGACAGCTTTCTTTTACATTCCTAACTGTAAACATTAATTAGGTGCTTGACACTTATTAATGATTAAAACTTTCTGTAAAGTAATCCATCATAATTCTTTTATCACTATGCCAACCCAAAGAACTATTTCATTGTACCGTGGTATCTCTGATGGCAAAGTTAAAATAAAATCTATTTATTTATTCAGTTTGTTTCCATGGGAAAAAAGTGAGTTTGCTGTGATACCTAGTTAAGTTTCTGAATACAAGAATGTCATGTTTTATTATCTGTTCGTATGCATTTGCTGAAAAGCCATTATGCAGTTGCCTGTACTCTCAGTGAGCCTTCTCAGGCTTAGCCATTGTGGTAGAACAGAATCTCAAAAGCAAGAACTTGAACATTTTCTCCAAAATATAAATAAAATATAAAATATAAAAATATAAAATATAAATAAAATAAAAATAAAAGAAAAAAAGATGAGAAAAAAATCCTCCTTTTTGCAAACATGACTGGAATGCATTTAACCTTGGCTTTCCAAGTGGTACTATTTGCAATTGTTGCTTAAGCAAAGCACAGAGGAAAAGAACATTGCATTCCCAGGAGGCCTGGCAAATGATTTCCAAGGTCAGGCATAGGCACAAAAAAAAAGCCCTTTACACTGTGTCCTGTTGCAGCATCTCTGTTTATGCTACCTGTGACACTGCCTCTGTTTGGTCCCCATGAAGGGTTATGAAGACTGTCATGTAGAATGGGTCCAGTGTTGTCCAAAACATGAGACTGAAATTGCCACTTGTCAGTACACAGCTAACAGTTCAGAGAATCCCTCTATTGATTTTCTTGGTGTGACTCCACCCCAGCTGTTTTCTCAGCTTAATGCTGCGTTTCCAGAATGTGTAATAGTAATTGACCAGAACAGAGTGTCAGGACTAATTAATGTACTCTCCTTATTGATGAGAACACTGATTTTCAAAGAATGTCCTAGCTGTTATTTATGGCATTTAATTAAGGCACAATCTTATCTAAATAATCAGCGTGGTGTAAAATAGAAGAGTCAAGCTACATAGCTGCAATAAGCCAAACGTAACGTGCACAACCACATTTGCACAGAACATTTAGATATTTTGCAAGTAATGAAAATTTAGGAAATTAGTAGGGGGGTTTTAGCTTTTACAGGGCATGTGAAAGCATTCTGTGCCTTCTAAATGGATTTACTCTAACTGCCTAATTCATTATGCTAAAACCATGAAGCAATTTCCTATTCAAAGCCCAGCTCACAGGCTCTCTGTTGTCAAGTATTTGAATTTCAGATTAGAAATGTGTTCATTTGGATAGCATAAAAGGAAGCTTTGTTGTCAGCTTTGCTTTATGTTCTGCCAGCAGCCAAATCCTTCTTCTTCAGCGGTCACCAGCAGAATACCAGACCTCCACTCTGGTCTTGACTATCTTGAAACAAACACAAATGCCCTTGGCCTTTGTGGCCTAAACACTCGTTTGAGGGTTGCTGTTCTCCCCTCTCCCTTAATATTTTTTTTAGGGCTTATTTCGGATGGATGATACCTGCAAATGTTTAGGTTGCAAGAAGTTTCATTCATCCCTATAGAAGCAGAGAAGGGGAAGGGAAGAGCATTTCCACAGTGGGGGAGACGAGCCAGGACCATTTGGTTCTGTTTGAAGCTCTGTAGTTTGTTACAGAACAGCAAGCTGAAGTGGCTGCAGCCCTTTTACCCTCAACATGTTTCCAGCTATCATCTACACTGAATTTTAACTATGCCACTGCTTACTTGTTAGCAGCAACTTCTTTGCCAGCCTGGAAAAAATACAGACAGCTGACAAAAGTCAGGGGCTGTGTTTCATGCAGAGTAAAACAAAGTTACCCAATTCAGCCTGCAGGACAAAAAACCCCAAACATAAGTATCTATGGTTAGTAATATGGAAGTGAAGGAATTCCAGCCATGTTTCTCACAGGAAAGAGCTTTTTAGAGCTCCTCCATTATTGTAAGGTATTTCTGCTAGATTTGGGGTCTACACTGTGGAATGACAAGCCCAGCATATTCTCCTGTTAATTAAAAGCAAATATTCACACAAAGAATGTAGTAAACTAAACATGAACTTTAAAGGCTGTAACATGGCTGGAAGCAAAAATAATTACTAGCAGCTATAGACGACATTAAGATATTTGTAATCCTTTTGCTTTTCAATACAATAACCCCTATGTAGTCATAATAAGTTCTTCAGTATAGGAAATGGTAATAGAAGATTTCTCTCCTGATACTGAGGCTGTGCTAACAATTGATTTCTCAGCTGAACAGATGAAGTGAAAGAAGTGAAAAAAAGTAAACATTCAATCCAGGCTGAATTTAAATTTTCTTTCTCTACTTTTCTATTTTTCGGGGTTTTTTGGTTTGGTTTTTTTTTTCTTTTTTTGTTTTTTTTTTTTTTTTCTTTTTTCCTTGCAGTAGTGAAAGAAAGCAGAGGCAGGAAACATGTCATCCAGCCTGGAATGTCCTGCTAGACTCTGACTGAAACATATCACCCTAGGCAGCAAAAGGGAAAAACAGAAGACAACAAAGAGGCAGTGGCATAGGGACCCTTCCCCTCCCACCTGATACACAGTCTGGTGGCCTGTGTGGATGTCTGCACTACAGTCCCAGCAACAGCACAGAGGATGCTGCTACTGCCAGCTACAGCACACTTGGCTAAAGCACACGGGTTTCCTGAGGGCAAACACACATCTTTCCTGTCCACAATTCCCCCTGTAAACTCTTCCTTCCAAACTAGGCCATGGGAGTTCCAGGTCCCCCTTCTCTGTCAGGTGAAAGACACCTGAGTCAACACTTTAACCCTTGCATAAAGAATTAACCTCAGCAGCTGGAGGTAAGTGTCCCAATCAGCAGGCTAGAGACATCCTGGGGAGACACTTTTTAGAGTTGTTTAATGACTCTTTAGTTTCTATGCAAAGTGGCACAGACCCCAAAGAAAGTGCAGAAAGAGCCCCAACTTGCACAGCACAGAGGCTGCTGGGCAGTTCACCTCAGTTCATTGAAAGTGGGAGGTCTCTCTTGAAATCCCTGTCCAAATTCGGGCACAAAGCAGGTTTCTGTTTCCACGTCTGGCTCCTGGGAGAGAGAGCACAGAGTATTTCACCCAGCTCTAAATGACACATTGTTCCAACATGTGTTTCCAAGTGTTAAAAGTGATGACAAATGGAGGCATGCCGCTATGGCCATTGATAAGGTTCCTGGCACGGTTAGCCGAAATGAGCCTAAAAGCCTACAGAGTTTAAATTCTCTAATTCAAGAATTCTCTTGTACTCCAATTGTATATGCTTTACAATATTTAAATGCAAATAATATTCAGGTCAGGTTTCTGACTGGTTGCTAAATACTCTCTAGTTCTCTTGTGGAATTTGTTTCCTCAGCCTTGGATTATATGAAGAGAATTAGAGAGCATTAGTATACATTATACGAAAGTCAAATAAGAGTGCTAAGAATTCAGGTCCAAACCATTTTAAGTTAACAATGACATAAAATAATTATGTTGCAAATAACATGCTCAAGCTATTACCAATGCTCACACTTTTATTACCCTGAAGCACAACAATTTTACGTCATGCATAAGCCATCCTACAGTGCTGTAGGTAAAACCAAGATTCATAATCCCCAGTAACTTTACTGCACTCCATCTTTAGGGTCTAGTAAGTGCATTAGTACATGTCCAGAGAGCGGGAGAGAAGGATTCCCACCATAAGAATGCATGAAACATTTTTTCCCACTACTTTGTCATCCGTACTGAACAATGGAGCAGCAGCAGGCACATGGGACCCGTTCCTCTTAAAATTCAGTAGCATTAAAATGCATAAAGGAGTCTATTTTCACACGACAGCCCACAGAATCTGCATGTTTAAGCAATTTATCTAGATACCTAACTTGAAGACATCTAGTATAGGGCCCAAAACAACCAAGTTAAGACCATTCTCCTCCCTACTACCTGTTCAGGAGCTAGACAGGTAAGAATTGACTATCATGCAAGTTAAATACCCCAGCCTTGCCAAAGCACCATCCTCTGCCAGTTCTAGGAAAGATCTCTAAGGACTAGGTGATATGAAGGTATGTTGAAAATCAGCTTTGAGAAGAGGACCTGGGGTCCTGGTGAAGCCAGCATGTGTCAACAAGGTGTCCTTGCCACAAAAAAGGCAAACAGGATCCAGGGCTGCATTACACAAAGTACTGTCAGCAGGTCAAAGTAGCTGATCCTTCCTTCTGAGCATCAAGAAACACTTTTTCACTGTGAGGGTGATCAAGCACTGGCACAGGTTATCCAGAGAGGTGGTGGAGTCACTGGAGATATTCAAAAGCTGTTTGGACATAGTCCTGGGAGATCAGCTCTTAGGTCACCCACCTGAGCTTGGGGACTGGACCAGGTGACACCCAGAGGTCCCTTCCAATATCAACCATTCTGTGATTCTGTGTGGCTTGTGCTACGCTTTGGTCCATTTTCCAAACAGCTTCATTCTCTAGGAACTGAATATGGACCTGATCATTTTGGTTGTCTGTCATGCTGTTAGACTATGTTGTTTAAACAAAAAGAAAAAAAAAGTGTGCATTTAGACATGTATGTGCATGTAGATACATATACTTTCATATTTGGATATTTATACACACACACACAGAGACTTGTCTACAGCATGAATAGCAAAAGAAACTTTTTAGGTGTGTTGTGCAATTTCTTCTGATTCCTACCCTAATGCAAAGCTGATATGCAGAGTGACCAGCATCTTGACAGGGGAAAGATATATTTCCATCACTATGCTGTCCATGCAACTGCTACTCCAGATTTCTGCATCCATGAGTACAACTGCTTTAACAAACCTCTGGCAAACACTGTCCCACAGAGAGTTCTCCCAACATCTCATACAGTGGTTAAAGTCAACTCGCACAGAGACTTTACAGTCTCTGTAAAAACCTGCTTTTTACAGCAGTTTTGTAAGAAATAGTAAGCAAATGATACTCTAGTAAGGATGATACCTATTAAATTCAAAGAGTGAACTTCAGCTTCCCTCACTGGAAAGGTTAGGAACTCATTACACCCTGTAGCACTATTTTTAAAGTTCATTTACTGGCCACATCAACAATTTAATTAATAATTTTTTTTTTTAAAAAAAAGGCATGCAAATGCATTCTGATACAAAGTAACAGTTTTAGCCCGATACTAAACATAAAAAGCCTCGTGCCTTGATCACTTAAAAGATGAGCACGTTCTCTTTTAAAAGTAAGGCAGCCTTTTCAGCGTCATACAGGGGATGTGTTTTGTCCTCCACTGTTGCTCTGTTCCAATAAAATGAGACATAATTATTTCTTTGTGTGACCTACCTTCTGATATCCTGTGCCATAAACTCCTTCATTATGGAGTCCCTGATCCTAATTTGTTTTCCCCTTTTACAAGCCACATTAGCTAATCTGAGTGGTGCCTTGTCCATCTCATCACAGTCTTCCTGAACAATCAAAACCAGACCAGCTACATGGTCTCAGGATGACAGGCACAGCGCTTGTCAAATAAGTCTCAGTTCCCATACAAAAGGACAGTTTAATCACTCTATAGCAAACTGCCTCAAGATGCAGCAAAGTAGAGAATGAATTTGTGGAACTCATCTTACCAAAATCAAAGGCAAGATATTACAGTACAACCTATACTGGCCTTAGAAACAAAATGGGGTACAGTAGCACAATTTGGCTGTTCCACCAGGTATCAGTTATTGTATTTCATTAAGATGAGACAAATGACAAGCTATTTCAGCACCTGAAAAATTCAAGTCTTGACTTTTGGCTCACCCGTTTACATGTCCATTGTGCTTGCCCAGAAAAAAATTCTTCCCATGTGGCTTACTGAAGGGCACTGTGAGCCACAATAGTTTTACTGTTAAAAATAAGTGAGCCACATTACAATAGTTCCAGATGACACAGTACGTAAAGATATGAGTAAATAAATGTCAGTGTGTCCTATCCTAGTAAATAAAGAAAACAAAAATGCTGTCCAGCTAGAATGCTCCTATTCCGAACAAGCCATTAACACCACAGTAAAAGTTCAATGTCCAAGCTAAAGAACACAGGGTAGAGTCATGGGAGGGGATTTAAAAATATTTCTGGAAGTATACACATACAAGCACATATTTAGGAAAGCTAAAATCTTTTCAGCATAGCAAAGCATGCAGGTAGTACCACAGAAATATGGTCAAACCAATACTGGATTTTTTAAAGCAAACTGGCAAAGTAACATATTGTGCCATTGGAAGGGCTTTTAACCAAAATGGACAGCTTGCATAAACAGAAAATACTCAACATGCTGTATTTGTGAGGGAACCTATTAACATGCCAAAGATGACATTTATTCAACTCTGAGTTGCCTCAAACTAGTGACATGGAGTTTTGTTGATTTCGTAATGAGATTTCCACCAGCATTCAAAGAGAGACAGCCTTGGCTTCAGGCTAGAGCGCAGACATTTGCAAAAATCCACAGATTTGCAAGGCCTTTGGAGAAACAGCTAAAACTTGAACACAACCACAGCAGAGTTTCCCTTTTTCTTCCGCCTAAATAACCCCAAGCCCAATAGGCAGTGTCTGCTAAGTCAGGTGTCCTCAGCTCTGTGCTCTGCTGTTTCTTGGGGATGGTGAAGTATCCTGGGAAAAGTCAGGTAAAGCAAACCCTGAGCTAAATATACCAGCAGAGCAATGCAGACTGACTGACAAGAGAACCAAATCACTCCTGGCTGAGTGTCACCAAAATCAAAAGGGCTTTGGTCAGCTGTTTAGAAGAAATTAGATAAGGGAAGGCCTGCTGAGAAAAAGAAAAAAAATATTTAGTCAGTGGAAGTAGTTTGGATTTAGGAAGGGACATGAATGCAGAACAGAAGAACAGAAGGAGGGTGTGGAACAACCCATTTGGGTTAGAAGGAAAAAGTAAGACTTCAAAAAGTTCGAATACATAGCTGAACCTTGGAAGCCTTACAACTACAGATTCAGACTTGGAAACCCTTTGATGTTTGCCCTGCAGTACTTTCAGCCAGATGAAGAAAGACCCTTAGGCTCAGCAAATGAGCGGCTCCCTTCCCCAAACTCTCAGAAGATAAGAGCCTGCACTGAACATCAGCAGAAGAACAAAACCTCCTCATTTTGGCAGGTGTTGTTGCCAGGCAACTGATCCACTGCATAGCACAGGCTCTGATCAGGCGGAATCCTGATTAACCCATTAGCTTCTTAATTAAAACACTAATCTGGAAGTTGGGCATGGGCAGGTTTATGAACCCATCAGGGTCCTTCCCTCTGCCAGTCTGACATCCCACCAGGGTGTGGGGATGCATGGGCATTGCCCATGCCAGCCAGCTCTGCCTGGATGCTGAGTTCTGTCGCAGAGCCCTCCACCACAAGAGAGGGTGTGCCTCTCAGAACTGTGAACAAAAGACAAGGGAAGGAATAATAACTGTGATGAAGGAACGTGAATTATTCATGACAAGTTAATGGGAGCCACAAGAGGCTAGCAGGAAGAGGGGGTTTTTTTTGTTCACAGGATGGGTAGCTACTCAGCTGCACTTTCGTGGGATCTTGTCCATACCATTCACAAGACTATAATTTTGCATCGTAAGTGGTCCCCTGATGGCATGTATTAATTTATAATAGAGGCAAAAGGAAGGGAGTATTTTTCTGTATCACGTTAGTAAAACACACAAAGTACTCCCTTAACGCACATATATGCATACATTAAAACATTAGAAATGGCACTAGAGTTAATAAGAGCTATGACGTACAACACAACCATTCACACAACACTTCATGGTAACCCAAAGCAACTTCTGGTACTCACATTACTCGTAAGACATGGAACCACACAGCTCAAATGCAGACAGGGAAGAATCAAATTACTGGATGGTCAGCACGTGCTCTTAAAAAAAAGTGAACATTAAAACATGCCCAAGTAACTTTTCAGATGGAAAAGATCTCATGTAAGAAGGACTGTATCTGTTAGTGTGTTTGTCAACACGTTCATTACATTAGTCAACAAGGATTAAATTATGTAAGCATGAAGCACTGTAAATGTATATGAATTCAGCTGAGGCAAGAGTCTAGCTGAAAACTAGTTCTATATTTTGCTAAAGCATATTTTATACTCCTCTGTTCCTTCAAATTAAATTAATTTCTGATTATGTTTAACCTAATGCAAATAAGTATCTGTTAGTTTGGGTTCTCTCCCCTCCGTTCTTTCTTGCCGCACAGAATAGTAATAGAAAACAAATGTCTGCAAAGTTGAAGATAGCAGAGCACTTGGAACTACAATTTGACACAGATTGTCTCAGGAAAAAGAGAAAAAAAATGTCAGACCCCTTTGAAGTCTAGCAATTGTTCTCTGCTCTTGATAGTGTTGTGCTTCAGAAAACACCACAATGAACTACTGCATTATCAATATAACAAGTAAATAAATGAAATAAACTTTTTAATTAAAAATAAACAAAGACTAGACTATGAACGACAGTAAATGCTAAGCATTAGAACATTTGGACTTCTATTCTTCCCAGTTGTGTGGCAGTTGGCAAATCATGGAGCATTGCTGCCTTAATATAATTCAGGTGGTTTGCAGCTAGAAAAAAAGGCAGAATAGGGCAGGTTTGGAGCTAAAAGAAGGTACTTGCTGTTATACAGCTTTACAGAGTGGAAACACAGTTACAGCTTGGGCAAGAAATTTGATCTTTTGAGATGTACTTTTAGACTTTTCTTTCCATTTTTCATCTGAATCTTAAATGGCTTTTTTTCCTCCTGAAATTTTATCACTTCTCTTCAGCTTAAAGCAGACCATGAGACACAGCAGAAGATCCTCTCAGACACATAAACTGAAATTTTGTGAGAAAGTCACCCTTTCAATCCCATTTGGATTTAAAAGCACTTCATTTCCACCTAGCATACAGAAAAAAAAGGATTTAATTTTCTGAGGAGAAAGTATTTTATCCGTTTTTTGTGGGTTTGGTTAGTTTGGTTTTTTTTTCTGTGATATCATTATATCATAGCAAATAGCATGCAATACACCTATTAAATTCTAGTTTGGCATAGAGCAACCAAAAAAGACCGAAACATTTTCATGTCCTCCACTGGTGAATACTCTTCTATCTGCTCCCCATCAGTTTGATTTTTGTTAGAGCTTGAAATAGTTAGAAGAGAATAGCTCAGTTTTCTTTTATGAAGTTTTATTCAAGTTTTATTACCTCTTCAGTCCATAAAGACCGGTTCCATGATCCTACATGCAACCTTCAGAGAGCTGCAAAAATGATTTCTGCCTATTTATTGCCTTTTGCCTGCATGGCACACTCTTACATTTATTTGAGATTGAGTGCCAGAAGGAGTACACAAGAATTATATCTTCTGAAATTAATTTTAGATTGTGATTTGCTACAGTATCAAAGTGAAATAAAAGGCTAATTTGTAGATGCATAACAACATGGTAACATGATTTGTATGGTAACATTTTACATATAGAAAACACAGAAGAGAAAATGTGGAGAGAATTACAATTGGTACTTTTTTTATTTTTAATTAAATTACAGAGCAGGTTTGCAAAGGAAAATACCTTCCAGTAAACATGCTTGAGCCATTTTTGTTTGCCCAGCAAAGCTTTTGTCTAATCGCTAAAAAATAAACATGCTATAGGGGTCATAGAGATCCACTGCTGAAAGGCTGAAATGCAGATTTTCTATGGAAATGTTTTCATTGGTTCTTACAGTGAAACACATCTATATTACCAGCCTCAAAATCTGACCTTTGTTTCTTAACTTATACCCTTACTGCCTGAATGGGAGAAACATTTCTACTGCAGTTGAAGGAAGATACTGAACAATGTTTCTTTACTTATTAAACTTTAGAATTCATTATCGTAGGTCCAAAAAGCATTTCTTATTGCTTATAAATGAGAAGATACCTTAGACTCAAGTAATAAATAATTTTGCAGTGATAATGACATCCAGAGGAACACTTGAGAAATATCTCTCTCTCTCTCCGCAATTTATTTGGACAATTTAAAAGCAGAAACTTAACTGTTCCTTCTTTGAGTCTTCTGACGTAAGCCAATATAAGTCCAAAATAACTGAGGGAGCAGAATTCAAGAATATAAGGGGACCTTATGAATGTGTCATCTCTCTTTCACTAGAAGAATGTCTATTACAAAGTGATCCCTAAAAATTGGATGGATATAATGGGAGGTATTAATGCACGGACTGCAGAAGTAAAAGAAGGTGCATTTTTTTAGCTATGTGCAGGTGCTCAGTCCTAAACAGTGTCAGCCCTGTCATGGTTCAAGCCCAGACGGTAACTCGGAACCATGCAGACGCTCACTCATTCCTCTCCTTCTTCCTTCCCCCGCTCCCGGAGGGATGGGGAAGAGAATCAGAGGAATGTAACTCCCATGGGTTGAGATAACAGCACTCCAGTAACTAAGGTATAATACAAACCACTACTGCTACCACTAATAATAGTGATAAGGGAAATAGCAAGGGGAGAAGATACAACTGCTCACCACCCACTGACCGATACACAGCCTGACCCGAGCAGCGATCTGGGCCTTCCGAGTAACTCCCTCCAGTTTATATACTGGGCATGACATGCTGTGGTAGGGAATAGCCCTTTGGCCAGTTTGGGTCAGGTGTCCTGTCTCTGCTTCCTCCTGGCTTCCCCTCCTCCCTGGCAGAGCATGAGACTGAGAAAGTCCTTGGTCAGAATAAACATTACTGAGCAACAACTAAAACCATCGGCGTTATCAGTGTTGTTCTCCGGCTGAAAGTCAAAACCACAGCACTGCACCGGCTACTAAGAAGGAGAAAAAATGACTGCTATAGCTGAAACCAGTACAAGCTCCAAAATCAAAACCAGTTCCAATACAGATTATTTGCTCGCTTTTTTGAGTCTAAAACAAGTACAAAATTTTCCAAGTAATTGTTGCACTGTTCAATTGCCTTTCCCTTCTACCTTCTTGTCACTGAAGCTTCTTCTGAACAACTGTTAGGTCATCCAGAATATCACTATTTCTTGTCTGCTCTGCCTTTCAGACTTTCCATTTTTTCAATGCAAAACATATATATGTAGTACTAAAATGACAAATATTTCTAATGATGACATGCTTGAAACACCAAATTATCTGTCTTTAAAATAATGCAAGGGCACTACAAATGACAGTTCTTCAGGTGCTCATGATAAATGAACCAAAGCAAAGCATATGGAGCTATTACTGTTGTTCAGATTCAGTAAAAGTAGACTCCAAAGTGTAGGCAGACTAGAGAAATCATTTGTTCAATTTTAAAATGAGAGTTTGCACCATAGGAGGACACTATTATGTGCTTAGACCACAGAAACACAAAAGTCTCAGTGTTATTTCAGTAACAAAGTGGCTCCACTGTGAAATATATTTTTCTGAATGAAAAATACACTTATGATGGTGGCCTGCATCAGCTCCATTGAAAATGCATTTTTAATGATTACTTCATACAAGGATTTTAAAGAGGGAAGAATGAATAAAGCAAGTATAAGGCTGCAAAATTTTGTTCAGGAAGCTGGCTGCCCTTGAGACTTAATTGACCAAAACAACATCCATTCAACTATAAAACAAATCTCCTTAGAAACTTATATTATTGATGCACCATTTAAATATACCAATTATTTCTTGCAGTTTAAAGTCAAACTGGTAACTTTTGGTGATCTAGTTTTGCAATTCTGATAACTGAATAGTCAGTCTGATAAGACTGATAATTCTCTACAAGGATTTTACATTAAGTTTTTCTCAATAGAAATAATAAATTCATTCATTTTCTGTCCACCTTATTTGAGCGCCATGGAAGTGAAGATGAGTTTATACTGGTTTTGCTGGAGATGTTCAGATAATGTCTGGATGAAGTTCAGTGATGTGTTTCTTCCCCTTCTCTGATTACCTGTAATAAAATTTGATACTAAATTTTATTTTAATTTTTGTTACCATTTTGAGGGCATTGGTAATTCTGCTAGCTGAATGAGCTGAAGATTTCTGACCAAAAATGACAGCTGAGAAAAACATCAAAGTGCAAACGGAGACTACAGCAGAGAAAGAAAGCAGTACATAAATAAACCAATAACCAGTATAAGAAATATAAAAAAAAAAAAAAAAAGCTGGAGAGTGTGTGTGTGTTTGTATGTATGTATGTATGTATATATATATTTGGTATAGACAGATAGATGGATGCTTAAGTCCTGATGTTTGATCCACCATTCATATCCTAGCATATGTGTCTTAGTTTGCATTTTGCTCCCAAACAATAAAGTAAACATGGTGATATTTATTTCAATATTGCTTTGAATTGAAACTTTGAATTCTGGTATTAGCATTACATGATTGAGTTTCTATTCTCTTTTGGAGAAGCTGTGAAAACAAAGAGATCAGACATAGCTAAAAAAAACCTTATCCTGGTACTGTCATTGAGTATGGAACTTCAGTAGTTTTGTTCTTTTTACCCTCATTCTTATCACTAGCTTGTTTCTTAGCTAGAGACTCCAGGTCAGATAGCAATACCCAAAAATATCTTCTTTTATTATTTTTAAACACAGACAAATAAAATTTTAACAATCTTTAAAAATGAAATTTCAAATATTTGACAGAGAAACATAGTTCTTGGTATTAACTTTCTCCCATGTGTTAGATTACTAATGTTTCATGGATTAAAAAAAAAACCAAAACACAACAAAATCCACAAAAAACCAACCAAACAAAAAAAACTCAAACCAAAAAAACACAACAAAACATTAAATACTACATTGTATATCAGTCTTACATCTTAATATTCCTTAAAATCACAGTTTAAAAATTATACCCATAAGCCTGTGTTTACAGTTTGAGTACCAGAAAAAAATTTCCCAATGGTAGTTCATTGATAACAAGATATTTCATTTTGAAGCTATGTTTAAGAAGTTCCAACATATCACTATACACTTTGCATTACATGTAGATACATACGTATGTACATAGGTATATATATGCACACATACTCAAATACCAAAAGTCCATAAGGGCTAATTCAGAGCACTCAAAATTCACATAAACTTCTTTTCCTCCTTTTCCGTGCCTCACCTTAATTCACTAGCTACGTACACCAGTTCATATTTATACCCAAACTAATATTCATTTCATATAACAGCTAATTTTCATGCTCTAGGTATAAAGATGCTAAGTTTTACTCAAATGACCTAGACCTGAAATGTGTTAAAGAGATAGGGTGGATAGAAGGACATACCATTGTTTAACTTGCACTTCCTAGGCTTTGAAATTGGGCACTGAATTCCTTCCACCCACTTAATGCTTCCTGACTTCCACATCACTCCTGAAACTGTCCTAAAGAATGAGTCTAGGGCACTCACTAAGGAACCCCAGACACACCGCACCTTTTAGGTTTCCACTGATCATTGTACTCCATTTGGCTCTGAATGTACCTTCTTTGAGCACTCAACTCTCCCTTGTCCCTATTTTGTCTAGGTCAAACTTTCATTTTCAGCTCCCTCCCAAGTTCTTTATTCCCAGCCCTATAATCTCTCTCTTCAACCAAAAAGTCTTCTTTGTTCCCTTGTGCTCTTGTGACAGTCATGGACACTTTTTCTGGCTGACAGCTACAAAATTTGTAACACTTAAGTACAGCTCTTATAATTTTTGTTCTTGTCATTTTCTTCACCTCTCTAGCAAGTTAATGTACTTAGGACAAAGCTGAAGCAATTCATACTTACTTTTCTGCTGTCTGCCAAAAGTAAGCTCTTCTGCATCTCACATAAAAATGTCCTATGTACATAATATTATTTTTGAAAATCCTTCTCCAGCACAGAAAACTTATCAGTTACAAGACACTGACTAGAAAAAATATTAAAAAGAATCAGCAGATTCTCCGAGTGCTGAAATACTTCTTGTACCATATCTCCTCTTCAATGAGAAGACACATTGTTGAATATAACAAGAACTAAGAATGATTCGGATTTCATGTTATGTGCTAGGTCTGGAGTGTGTGTTTTTTCTACTTACTTCTGCAGTTATGTTAATTATCCTTAGATCAAAATTGAAGCTGACACTTCTTACACACATAATGTCTCAGAGAATCTGAAACATCTGTTTCTTCTTAAATTCTTTTAATAAAATTCATGTTTGGTTGGTTAGTTTTTATTTGGGAAGAAAGCAGGAGAGGGGCATTCAGTTAAGTTACATCATACATTTCTTCTGCTCTGGGTTTTATGCACAATGCTGTAGATTAATGGTGACATAGCAGTGAACTCCTATCTACATTGTAAACACTATGTCTTTCTTATAATCTTGGTTTTGTTCATTTTCCCTTATCCTTCCTTTCTTCCCAGAAACACAAGGGTTTCCCATGTTTTCATCTTCTCTAAAAAAACTTTCAAAAATTCCCTCTTTTCAAGTCAGAAGCAAACATATTTGAAATAATGCTCAACCCAGCAAGTGACTAGAAACATTTTCTTCAGTCTGTGATACTTGGACAGGAGCAACCATTATAAGATGCTCTGTGAATTATCTCTCTTCATCTTCCATGATCGCTACCAAACCAAAAAAGAACACAAAACAAATACAGTGGCAACAGAGTAAAAGTAAACACCATTTAATATTATTTTTATTAAATAATATGGAAGAAAACTGCTATGCTAAAACTGAGCAGGGCAGACCTGGACTAGCATTTTTAGGGAGAGGAAAGGAAGGATAAAGTATGTTTTTCAAAAAGCTAGAAAGTCTTTGGATGGAAAATAAATACATGAAATGGCAAACAGGCTTGGCCACTGTGAGCTTGAAGTCAGAGGCTGTTTACAGAGGGAATATCTGTAAAAGCACATTCTTTCTCTAAAAATCGAGTTTGCAAGACAAACTTCAATTATTTAAGAGTTATGTTAAGCCACTTAAAACACAGGTAAAACACTCTAGAAGTCCTCTGGATCATTTTTCTTTGTGACCTAGGCTCAAATCACTTCACAGGGAGTAAGTAGCAGCAACATGAATAATTGTAAAGTATCAAAGGAGGGAAAAGGAGGACATGCAGAGACTCATACTTGTGGTACCAAAAGATGTATTAATAAATCATGACTACTTTGCAAATGTGGTTCAAACCCAGATCAAATCAGGTTGCCGGCACTTGGTCCACATTAGCTTTGCCTTTCACTTGCCCAGCCTTTCCAGTTTCTGCTCATTACAGACTGCTTTTTTAAAAAAACAGGCCAGCTGGCTTGTTCTTTCCTTTGATTTTGACCGTGACAAGCATAATTTGCACATTTACCAGGCCATCTATCCTGTACGTGTGCTTGTTACACCCTTGTAATCTAATCACCTATTTCCTTTTTCTCTAAAGGCTTATAGACTAAAGCCCCAGTATCTTTTCATCTTTCTTGACATCACTTTCCTGGATGAAATTTTACTTTTTTCCTATTTTCTGAAAAGCACAAGTAGGATACAGTTCTTCCTCTCCCTACCCCCTTGTAGTGATTTCTTTTGCTCACCTCCTGATATGCAGCTCGTTAGCCTGCAGTGTATGCCCAATTTCTGCATTGGCTAGCTAACACAGAAGGAAATGGTCAGTTACTCTCAAAAAGCAGACAGTTCTCATTCTCTTCCTTTTGTAAAACTGTAACCTTATTCATTGTCGTACGGTCATTCAAGATCATTCAGATCCTCATAAGGCTTAGGCGCACGCTCAGTGATGCTAACAATGACAGTTAAGCTGATATTAACATAATCAAAAATTAACATAATCAAAAATCTGTATGTTGTGATATTTTTGAAACACTGCAGAAACCATTCTCTTGTTTAAAGTTAGGCACATGCTGTGGATGAAAACATAAATACTTGAGCATATTGCATCCTCACTGGCAAATTTGAACCCTATATTTCTGGGCTGAGATGCAGCAGAATGTGCAATATACATCAAATGGCCCACTTTCCACAAAGCTTGACCCATAAGCATCTGCTGACAAGGCACCTATTGAAAATAGATTAATAAACTGGAAAGGATTGTAGGAGTTAGTTTTTCCAGTCCTACTGTTTTCTTTTGCTGTACTTTTTGGTATACTCTGCATACTGGAAATGCTTATACATCTTTGGCACTGAAAATTTTTACTTTGTTTCCCACAGTTTGATGATAGGCATATTCACTGAAAGGTTGCCCTTTAACAGAAGTTTGAAACTTCTGGTATATTCCAGTTACTTAGACACTTCAGATACACAGAATATGAAAGTGTTCATGTAAGTGTATGTTTATAAAGCAAAATTCTAGTTCTTTGAATTGATGGGAGGAAAAAAGACTGCTAAAATTTCCTGTAATTACTAAATAGCACAGGTAAAATCCCAGAGAGCTGACAATTTACAGGGCAATATTTATAAAACATATCCATGCAAATTTTCAGTAGATTAGCACGAAGTGATTACAATATTGCTAACTACTTGTTTCTCTTAGCATTGTTTTACTATGTGTTCATGAATGTGCAACTTCTAACTACGTAGCATAATTATTGTTAACACTGCAGGGTTTTGAAGCAGAGCTAACTATAAATGTAAACAGTATGTTTTCTGTGGAGCACATGAAAGAACTTGCAGAAAATGTGGCCCAAAAATGTTTTGTGAACATTTCATAGGAAAGTGCTTTCCACTTTAACAATGCACGTTACATCTTACTAGTAAGTATATGGGTTTCGTTTCCTAAGAAGTCTAACCAGTTTCACTGGAAGGTGTTTGATAACTATACGTTTCCTCTAAATAATTTTTAAGCTAAACCCTAGTGTTTTGTAATTTTTTTCTCTTGTCCTCACCAACAGCGAGTTCGTTCACACAATCTTGGTGATTAGAACTCTATGTATGACACATCTGCAGAGAAGAAGAAAGCTATTACATTTATTCTACACACAGTCTGCATACAGGTCACAAACATTATGTCTGTCTACTTGTAAAATAGCTGGTTTTGACAAGTGCTCACAACTACAAGAGCTTTTGCAGAGGACCATAAGCACGTCAGAATTCACAGGACAACTCATGTACATGGGGGATCAAAGTTCTCCTAGAAATGAAGAGATAGATACAAACAAAAAATTAAAAATTAAAAAATTGAAAACCAACCCAGTTTTGAAAGGGTCTAACAATGTTAAAAATCTCATTGAAGCAGCAAAGTATTCTGGCTAGTGTTGTATCACTGAACGGTATCTCAAGGCCTTAACACTTACCAGAAACAGAGTCTAACAAAAAATACTACCATATAAAAAGTAAGAACCCATTTATCCCCATTTTAGTAGATATAGTTCACACACACTGTATAAAACCTACAACTAATACATATCAGCAAATGTCAAAACTGTAAAAAAAACATTTTTATTTTTCAGTTTTTAGTCATTAAACTTTTTCTATCTATCTCATTCATCTCAAAGAAAATTGCTTAACAATGTTATTCAGGATTGTTGTTCCCTGGCACCTGCAAAGCCTCTAAGGTCAGCAAAACATCCTTCAGGTAATACACTATAAAACTAATACTGACCTTTGAAATTATGCACCTATTCTAGTTCTAAAGGACTGCTATTTCTGGTTATTCCACCTACTGAAAAAGCACCCTCTGCCAATTCTAGCACATTATTCCTTGAAAGACTGGATGCCTAGTCATTACTCTTATCTGCATGCCTCTACCTATGTTTCATAAAGAAATAAACGTTTCATTTTTCATAAGTACTAATTACAAGCCTGCATGTGCAAAGACATAATACATAAACCAGAAAAAAAAGAGACACTTTTTAGAAAACACAGTCCAAGCACTGAACATTGAACACTGCCAGTTTGATGAATCTTAAAATCACCCACTGTGTTCTGGTTTTGTATACACAGCTGAAGGCATTTTAATGTAACCAAAAAGATAAAAAATCAACACATTATGCAAATGCAATAACAAATGTAAAATGATAAATTAGCAAGCAACTATTAAATTATTACTGTGACTAATTCCTGTAGATGGTGCCACAGTAAATGAACCTGGACTTGTTCTGGTTGACTGCAATGTTCTGTTGAAACATTTCCATTTGGTTTGTTTGCCGCTTATGTAGATCGCTGAAGTAGATAGCATCTGTTTAATGAGCTCCCACTTCATTACAGAGCTGCACTACTTACTGAGTCATTCTCCTTAAGCATGCAGGCTGCGTAATCTGGTGTTGTTTTAAAGCAAATACTAATTTATGATTACCTGTTACATTAGGCCACTGAAAATTGTACTTACACTGGTTTGCATGAGCAGAATGCTAATGACCTGATTATGGATTGTAGCAATGTCTCATGCTTACAGTCTATGAACATAAATTCCCATCTCAAGCATACTGGCTGAACAACGCATGCAGAGTAGAAAGGAAAAGGAATAAAATACATTCACTTGTAAACCACACAAATTACAGTCTCCATAACCACCAAATAGAGAAACGTAAGGGATAATCAGAAACATTTCAGTGATACTATGCTGCCGGTATAGACAGTTGAATGACACCAGATTTATTCATTGAAGTGTCATGATTATTATGTAACTGTTACCACAGTGATAGCTAATCAGATCTTTTTCTGAGGAAAAAGAAGACAAAGTCGCAAAAATGTTACAATTACAAGAGGTATCACTGGTAATCTTCAGATCACGAAAAATCTGCAGATCACAGCTATAAGTGGGATCAAAGCAATGATAAATAAATGCTATATTATAGCTCAGAACTGGTCAAACTGCATATTTAGGTAAGGTCCATAGAACTGGAACAGACAGACCATGAGTCTGGTCCTAAATATCACTGAGTCTTTTCCTCAAAATTAGAGGTCACCATGCAATAGACATTTATTTCAGATAAGGCCACTGGACGTATTTTGCAACACTATCTGCACATAAGCAGCAAAATGTTTCTTCATACATTAAAAAGACACAGCATGTCCCTGTGTCCCATACCACGCGTTATGACAGTAAATAAATACGTAGCTCTTTAGTCTGCTCACACAGTTGCTAATCTGATTTCAGAGAAAATTCTTTCTTAAATAACTAAACTTTTTTTCAGAATCTATGTCTGTACTTTTCTGCTCAGAAAACCTAGCTCTGGAGTGTACAAGAGGGCTTGCTATTAAAGATTAGGAACAAGTCCAAAGAGTATCTTCAGATTACCTGTTGAGTAATGCTGATCACAACCTGCACAAATTAACCTTAATTTCAGGATGAAATACTAAACCCAAGAACTATTGACCTAAACTTTGGTCAAAAACCTAACCAAGAACATCCCAGAGAAAAAAATCTGAAGACTGTAACTCTCTGAAATTGGATTAACCATACTAGCATGAAATCCTCTTAGGCAAAATAGCAACAAAGAAACACAAAAGCAAGATCATGGCAGTACTGTAAAAACTCAGTTGCAAGAGTTGCACAAGACTAACATGAAAGTTAAGAGACTCAAACAGTTCAAATTACTTGTGTAAAAAATTGTACAGGGTAAAACAGAAGACAGGAATCAGAAAGGCTAGAGAAAACTTAAACAAAAAATCCATTGAGAGAAACGCATAAGAAATCATTTATTAGAAGAAAAATTCCAGGTAACAATGATGGATTTTGCAGACTTGCAAAAAGGAAAGGCAGCTATAAACAATGAGGGTGACATTTCAGAGAAGCTGGAAGCTTCCTCAGTAGCAACATGCACCACAAACGATGTTAAAAAGATATTTACCCTTCAGCACTTCCTCCAGTCAATAAAGATGAAACATTATCAAAGACTGAAGAGTCTATAACATAGAATCATAGAACAGTTTGGGTTGGAAGGAACTTTAAAGATCATCTAGTTCCAACCCTCCTGCCATGGGCAAGGACACCTTTGACTAGACCAGGTTGCTCCAAGCCCCATCCAGCCTGGCTTGAACCCTGACAGATAAAAATGCATAATGCTCTGCCTAAATCTGTGTAATTTTCTACTTACAGGAGCACTTCCTTCAGAACAAAGCACAGGATGAAAAAGACAAGCAGACTGCAGCCCTCTAAGCCACAATAAAAGGCAAATATCACCTACATTGAGGCAGCATATACTGAAACATTTTAAGCCTTTGTCCACTAAAAGTGATAGGCTAAGAATTAAGATAAGATGAAAATCCTGTGTATATAGCAAGAAGCAGCAACAAGGACATCCAATAAACTACTGTACCTCTATGACACAATATTAATATAACACTATACCATGATAGCTGTTCTGTTTCCTGTTACAATGTTAGCTCAACCAACACTGTATTGCAGAGCAGATACAAGTTTAAGTTTTTCAGGCTTTCAGGGTGTAAATGAGTCTGTCAACTCTCCAGGGCCAGGTAGTAGTGTCTCTTTTTAACTCTGTAAGCTGATAGTTTCTAGTTCTCTTATTTCCACTCTCAGTGCCTGAAGAAGTTTTGATATAAACCAGCTAGAACTGGTTGTTGTCTCTAAAGAAACTCTGATTTGACAAAAAAAAAAGAAAAGTAGACAGAACCCAGGTTTTCAATGATTTCTGAACTCTGAACAAACCAAAGCTGAAAGTCATTATTAGAAGCAGGAACCATTTAAAAGCCTCTTCAGAGCTGAAATTCATATAAATTTGGAATATTGCTGTGTTACATAGAGCAAAACTGCACATTCGCAAGCAGTGGATGTCAGGAAGAGAAGAAAATGGTCTGCCAATTCTGGAATATATTAAATACTCTTATGTTAATTACATACATTAGTTAATTAGGAAACTGTTTAATGCAAATTTAAGAAGTGAGGTCCATATAGAAACAAGGCTCGTTAGGAGCACCTTTTAGTAGGAAACAAAAATTACTTTTTAAGCATAGAAAAGTACAATCTTTTCTAACCCATATAAAGTTGAAAAGCCAGATTCGTCCTGTGAAATCAGACCATGACGGAGATTGGGAACAAGTCAAAGCCAGCAGGAGAACCAGAGTCAGCCCTTTGTACAAGCAGTGAAAAGTAGTGCAGAAAGTCACCAGGTCCATACATAATCTTCAAGAAGGGTGGACTCTGCTCGGAAGATATGGCTCAGAAAAAAAATGCTATTATTACAAGAAAAGACATTTGAAGAAGAAAGGCATTTGAAAATCAGGATCAAAGTAAAAAAGCACATGGACATAATAAAACTGCTTTACCATTAGGAAGTGATAAACATAGGTGATAGGCCAAGGTAAGCCTGGAGATAGGAAAAAAGATTCAAGAAATGTAATAGATTACATCACTTAGCAAAAATTTGCAAGCTGCAGAGATAAATGTAATTTGAAAAAAAGAATTGCAATAACTGACCTAGCTCAGACAAATTCTCTATGAATAAAAGAAAACACTCAGATCTGTGTGCTTTACAAAATAAGAAAAAAAGCAGAATATTTATAGGCAATGATGTAAAAGGTATGGTCTTGCTAAAACCAGCAATGTTAACATAAAAAGGAAAGTCACAAACATTAGTGGGTAACTGGATAAACTTCCTTTGGGGATGCATGAACTAAAAATATCTGGGTAAATGAAATATAAACAAAGTAATTTGCAAAGAGGTAGAAGAAAAAAGAACTGAACACTGGATCAAGAGTGTGTCAGGTCTGTGATTGCATGGAAAAGGTTTTCTTCTAAGGAGGGCGGGAGGAAAACATGCCTGTAGCAATTGCAGAGGAAACTAGCAGAAGTGTTACAGAAAATACCAGAGCCTATCTGTTCCATAATTTTTCCTTAGGAAAGCTCCTTTGCAATGTACTGAATGACAGAATATTCATAAAGGTATGTCTCAGCCTAAGAGAGTATCTTTGGTAGTCATTTGTTGTGGGGAGGGGAAAGAGGAGGAGGAGGAGACACAACATGTACGTGTTTATGTAATTCTTTCCAATGCATTTATGTTTAAACTGGGCCAGTTTACACTGGGACAGAAAATCCAGGGGATACAGCTGATACTAAGCACATTTTTTCTGTCTTTGAAGTATCAGCTAAATTCCCTTTGGTAAAGGACATTCTTGTCCTTTCAGCCAAATTATAGTTCTATATCATGTCCTGCACATGCCACTTGGACTGTATTCAACAGCTAAATTGTCTTAACCATGCATCACAAAAGAAATAAAAGAATATATTCATGGCATTGAAAGTACAGGATTTGCATTCTTATGAAAAGAAAAAGAAATATTTCCCAAATTCAGTTGAAGTTTAAATCCACAGATTTCAACTATCAAGAGAAAACCCTAACTGCTGACTGTTCATCAGAGATAGGAAGCAGTCCTAGAGTCAATATGTGCTGAGCAACAAAGAATAGGATAGTTTTGTAGACTAGTTGTTACTGCACCCACCAGAAGAGGCAAATCTCAGGTTCTGTTTTTTTCCAGTAGTGACTATTTCTACATTTGGATGAGTAATAGACTGTTGTGTAAAGGTGAGCATCACATTTCACCCCATCACACCCCTTCCTTCTGCTCTTCTCTCTTCTCCTAACAGATCCAAAAGTAAAAAGGAAAAATGCATCTTTAGACAGCCTGATTCTGTCCTGAAATAATGTATGAAGTGAGAACATTAATTGTATTAAGGACACACAGAAAATGCAGATGAAAGAACACCTGCATGATCTGATGAATCCTGAGCAGACATGCTAACATTCATGTAGTCCTGACCAAGTCAAGCGGATCTTTACTAACTGCCCTTCACTAACTGTTATACTGCTCAGTTAGAGCAGGAATCCAAAGAGATTCACTGCAAAGAAAGTTCCTCGGTCACAGTTTTAGACATTGATGGAATAGAGGATATGGCCCAATTACTTCTGTGGGCAACTGGTAGGCTAAGAGAAATCCCTGTCCACTAGTTTATTCAGTAGATGATGATTTTCTTCTTGTCCTAAAATATTGAGCACATGCCACACGCATCCCTGCATCCACTTTAGTAGCAAACACTAAGAAATGCAAAGAACTGCACATTTAGGAGATCTGAAAAACAAAGGGGTTCAACTTTCAAGCATCTTTTTTGAATGCCATTATGGCAGTTTCATCTGGGTATCTCATCGGACAGCTAAAATTAGAAAAGACAAGGAAATTATTTTAAATCCATGTAATAGCATGTAAATACTATTACGTAAAGTATACTATGTAGTATTAACTGCATATTATGTCTTGTAGATAATATGCACTAAATGCAGAGATATTTCTGAGCCCCTCACTACAAGAGAGACATTGAGGTGCTGGAGTGGGTCCAGAGAAGGATGGTGAAGCTGGTGAAGTGCCTGGAGCACAAATCTGATGAGGAATGGCTGAGGGAACTGGGGGTGTTTAGTCTGGAGAAGGCTCAGGGGGGACGATATTGCTCTCTACAACTGTCTGAAAGGAGGTTGGAGTAAGGAGGTGGCTGATCTCTTCTCCCTATAAACAAGTGATAGGACAAGAGGAAATGGCCTTAAGCTGCACAAGGGGAGGCTTGGACTGGATAGTAGGAAAATTCCTTCACCAAAGGGTATTCAGGTATTGGAACAGGCTGCCCAGGGCAGTGGTGACATCATTGTCCTTGAAGTGTTCTGAAACCTTGTAAGGCCCTGACATGGTTTAGTGGTGGACTTGGCAGTCCTGGGGTAAAGGTTGGACTTGATGATCTTTAAGGTCTTTTCCAACCTAGCTGATTCTATGATTGTTGTTAAAACTTTGATCTTCTCTTTCCTCTTTCCATATTTTTGTAGGGAAGCATCAAAATAGTGCTATAAAGTTCCTTCGATGTGGACATGTGGTGATGTTGACACTCACTAACAAAATGAGAGCAAATATTTCGTTTGTGCTCTATGGAGCTGCTCTGGGAAAAGAAGGAAGTTGACCTAACTATATCCACCATTCAGGGAAGAACTAACTGGAATGGAAGCAGAGTACATCTTTCTACCTGAGGGGAAACTATCTTTTAGATATGTAGGATAGCTTCGTTCTAGGGCTTACTCTTTACTCTTCTTCAGTCACAGCAGTATTTGTAAACCATGCACAAACTCCTTGTTTTGTTGACCATTACCATGTAACTTCCTATAGACATTGAAAAGTAAAATAGTTATAAGTCTCTCAGTACAATTTCTCATTTCTTTTCTTTTCATACAAAACGTTGAATTAATGACATCACCTAGTTTAAGATTTTTTTCCTGCCAGAGGGTTATTTTAAATATCCACAAGAGATTATGAATTTATCAGGTATATTTTCTTCAGCCCTATCTGCAGCCTCCTCTAACACCAAAAGAAGCTGTCAGACATTGAGAGGGAGAAAAAAACATCTCTGCTCCTGGAAAAATAATGTTATTTGGTAATTAAGATTCTGTTAATGCAAGGCTGCGGTTACCCTCAATTCCCCCAGCAGAAATCTTCACTCATGCTCAGTGACATTGTTTTGTACAAATAATCAGATGTCTCTTTTCTTATTAAGAAAAGCAAGCATATTAATGTAACAGACAGATATTTCTAATAATTTACACAATAAATTATGATAAACTGTTGTTAAAATAACTAACAGCATCTAAAAAAGCAGTCGATTTCTCCGCGGAAGGTGCAGCCTCAGTTTAGAGTTACAAATACACTGAATGTGAATATTTCCAGACTGATGTTGGACAAAGAAATGCGGTATAGACCCTTTTGACTTGCAGACCAGGAATACTGCTCATTTTGTATAAAATAAAATAAAATAAAATAAAATAAAATAAA
>NW_009933993.1:0-10128 GCF_000696875.1 Nestor notabilis | reverse complement strand
AAATTAAATTAAATTAAATTAAATTAAATTAAATTAAATTAAATTAAAAAATAAAAATAAAATGAATAAAAAACATGCTGCATGTCTCTAAAGTTTTGCCTTCATTATCTACTTCTTATGGTCCACCAGAATTAGAATTCGGTCTACAACAAAGTCTAATATAGATTTAACATGTAAAAGCACCAGGCAATCTGGTGTTGCAAATTAAAAAGCCAGTCCAATACAGGTACAGTGCCTATGAATCTTTCTGGTGAAACAGAGAAGTCCTAACATCCACAATGCCTTTGGCCTCCCTGACAAAGGCCAAATATACTAACAAACTTCCTCAACAGGATGAGGCCTCCCTGACAAAGGCCAAATGTACTAACAAACTTCCTCAACAGGTGCATGAGCAGTTTCTTTAATTTCCTTGGCATGTAGAACAAGTCTCTATATATTTTACAAAACTAGAGGAGGGGTTTGTTTGGGTTTTGTTGGGTTTTTTGTATTTTTTTTTTTAATTAGGTTTGCCTATTTACTGTTCTCCTTTAACTACTACTTATATTGCCATATTTGGAGATGTAAGGAGGAAGTGAGAGCACCTGTTATGCCTTCTACTTTCAGGAATGGTCACTAAGAAAGCATTCAGATGGCAACTGACCTAGCCAGAGAATTCAGCAAATAAAGAAATGACAAGCAAAATTCATTTGAGATGAAAGCTGCTGAATATATTTCTGTGATAAATCAACAAATACTTCATTTCACAAGCACTTAACAAGACAACAGTCATGTCACGGTGTGTGATTCTCATGATATGTCACATGAGATATCTGAAGTGAATATCTAAATACATGAAATGCTAGATAAAATCACCCAACCATAGTGTATGACAATACCAAATGGAATCAACATTTTGCAGGACAATTTCAAAACAATTTAAAATATGTCCTTAATGCTATAATAAGATACAGAAACAAATTAGAAGCAAAAGAAGAAGCGGAACACATTCAGACACCAAAGAGTTTATATTATTCTACGTTAAAAAGAACTTGGAACATTATTTTTTTTCCAGAATGTAACTTTGGTTTCTATTTCAAACCATTATAAATAATAATAATAAGAAGAACTACTTATAATTTTAGTATATATAAAATGTAAAATCCATCAACAGATAATTGATATCATACATTTTGTTGCTTTGAAAACATAAATTTTTAATGCGAAATAATTTACTTCTATTTTGTTAAATATTTATGGAGTGTGAGGGATAAAATTAAAATATGTCTTTTAAGAACCTAACATAAAATTAGATGTTTCAGCTAGCAAAAAGCAGAGTGTTTTTAAGTAGTCATTCCTTTTGATAGTTTTGAGTTTAAAAAAAATCAATACATTCATTAGACACCGAAATTTTGCAAAAGACATTTTTTTAATGCAAATATTTCCATGCAACTTTTTTCAAAAATTGGAGGTCAAAGGACAGCGGTATCATGCATGACCACCTCCGCAGCAAAATTTCTGATTATACAATGAGTCAGACTCCCTGTAAGTGAAATAATTAATAAATAAATATAATTTAAGCATGTTTGGGTTTTATTTGCTCTTTCACATATTCTTGCAGTCTGGATAGAAAAGAGAAGGGATTAAATGTGCATTAGCTGTCCATATTTTCAAAAGAATACTGTATTTTCCTGAATATATTTTACAAGTTGTCAATGGTCAGATAGATGACAAGCATACTGAAAAAAACTGGTTAACACTCCTGTTCAGCAAGACATGAGCTGCTGTACAAATCTTCACTTGAACATGACTACCATCAAAATTTCCTTTTTGACATTATTTAGTAGAAGCACATATTCTCACACAATAATGCCCACTGAAATCTTCCAGAAAGTTTCTTATTATCCCGGGTATACTCCCCAAAAGATGAATAAGTGTTCCTGAAGTTTTCCATAGCTTCTGTGTGGAAAATATTCAGTAATATAATAAGCCAACTTACTGCTACTCATTTTTAACTCATACTGACATCATATCTAGTATCAGGTTATAATTACATATATAAAGAACAATTCTAGACTGTAAGCATCATCTGCTTCTCAGTAAAGAAGAACGGAATAAATATTAGGGTTGTTACAGCGTTGTTAGGTAATGGGAGAGCAATTGATGTCACCTTGATGTCATCAAGATGGACTTGTGCAGAGCATTTGACACTGTCCTGCAATGACATCCTTGTCTCTAAACTTTGATGGATGGACCACTTAGTGGACAAGGAATTGGCTGGATGGTAGCACTCAAAGATTTGGCTCAAAGTCCAAATGGAGACCAGCAATGAGTGGTGTTCCTCAGGGGTTGATATTGGTACCGGTGCTGTTCAACATCTTTATCGGTGACATGGACAGTGGGATTGATGCACCCTCATCAAGTTTGCTGATGACACCAAGCTGTGTGGTGCAGTCGACACACTGGAGGGAAGGGATGCCATCCAGAGAGACCTTGACGGGCTGGAGAGGTAGGCCTGTGTGAACCTCATGAAGTTCAACAAGGCCAAGTGCAAGATCCTGCACCTGGGTTGGGGAAATCCCAAGCACAAACACAGGCTGGGTGGATGATGGATTGAGAGAAGCCCTGAGGAGAAGGACTTGGGGGTGTTGGTTGATAAGAAGCTCAACATGAGCTGGCTCAAGTGTGAGAAACCAACCATATAGTGGGCAGCATCAGCAGGTCGAGGGAGGTGATTCTGCCCCCCTGTTTTGTGAGACCTCATCTACAGTACTGTGTCCAGCTCTGTGGCACCCAGCAGAAGCAGGACATGGGCCTGTTGGAGCAAGTCCAGAGGAGGGCCATGAAGATGATGAGAGGGCTGAAGCACCTCTCCTATGAAGACAGGCTGAGAGAGCTGAGCTTGTTCAGCCTGGAGAAGAGAAGGCTGCAGTCCTCCAAAACATAGGAGGCCTGCAAGAAATCTGGAGAGGGACTTTTTACAAGGGCATGTAGTGACAGGGCAAGGGGGAATGGCTTTAAGTTGAAAGAAGGGAGATTTAGAGTAGATATTAGGAAAAAAGTCTTCACTGTGAGGGTGGTGAGACACTGGAACAGGTCACCCAGACAAGTTATGGATGCTCCATCCCTGTGTTCAAGTGTTTAAGGCCAGGCCGGACAAGGCCTTGAGCAGCCTGGTATAGTGGAAGGTGTCCATGGCAGGAGGAACTAGATGATCTTTAAGGTCCCTTCCAACCCAAACCATTCTGAGTTTATTCTATGAAATATTAGCGAAGTGAACTTTCTCTGACTTTGAATTACAATTCTCTCATAACAAGATACAAATGGCAGCTTTTTTCAGCTCTGACAAACTGAAACTTGAAGCTACCATTCAGAAGACAAGATTGTGAAGTTTCATAGCTCCATAGCCCACATTACCCATGAGTGTAGTATCTTTTGTTCGCTAGAGGACTGTCGCTCACAGCAGTTTCTTGGCTCTAAATGCCCTAAAGTAAAGTCAGCTACAAGCTTCAGAATATGACACAAAACACAGCACACAGCTTCTAGGACTTGCAAAGCCACCAGACATTTCTGCTTCTCCTCACCCCTGCTCTCTGATGCAGCTTTGTGCAATTATGATGGCATTTTTATTAGCCAGCCTCCGAAAGCAAAGTGGGAGCACAGTAGTCAGTAAGCAGCATTTGCAATTTTCATTTCAGCTACACAGACATGCTGAAATAATGATTCCTGGCAACATGTTAGTAAAATATTAGAAAGACTTTAGTAAGCAAATAATTTAATTACATCCTTTTTTCAAACAGTTTGTATTGCATGACCCCTGACCTTTTATATTGCTGTACTTAAAGTCAACATGGGATTCACACTTCCCATTCCTGTCACAGAATCTCTCCATCTTGTACCATTTAATATAGCGTGCTCCAGGTGTTCTGTGGTGAATGAATAGTTATATTACTACCTGTCAGACACAATCACACTCTATTCATCATCCGTGGCTGGCTGCGTGAAGGCCTGCTTCCAGCAGGCTCCCTCTCTATTTCCTTGTTCAAATGTCTGCAGTGCTTTCGGCCCATCTGTCAAGCCTGTCATTTAGAGGGAAAACAGTATCAGCGCTTTAAATATATGGAGTTCTTTATTGAAACAGTGCTGTGATTGAACTGTCAGCATTCTCAGTATCACAGACAGTAATTCATGACTGGTCAGAGCTCCATTTAGGTTGCTATTACTATGCTGACCTTGCTAGGTCACACTGAGAGTTTTTTCCTTTTGCAGTTAAGTCTATAAATAGTGCAATTAACCTTTCAAGAATTACAAAATGTTCTCGATTCCCCTCCTCCACAAATTCACTTGCTGTTTGTGGCATTTACAATAACCAAGGCAGAAAAAAAAAAGTTCAACAGCAAAGGGCATTTCTCCCTCCTGAAGTATCAGTGAAAAACAAATACTGCAACACCCCTAGTCCTGCAACCCTTTCTCAGGCAAAGTTTATATGGCACCTTGCCTCAAGTTCCACTTTTTCAGATTCAAACCCAACATCTCGAAGTACTCTAAAATACAACACATCTGAACTAAGCCCCTCTGCTGGTGCTACAGTAAAACCTTTAATAAATGCTTTAACAAAATCTTTAATAAATCCATACATGCTTTATAGATTTTTTTTTGTTATAAATTTGAATGTAAAATTCTGAAACAAAATAATTCTGAAAGTCATTGCAAAATAACGAAAATGTGCTTCTTAGGCATGTGCAGATCCTGGTCATTTTTGCAGAAGTACCCTTTGGTTTAAGAAAAATATGGAACAGGAAAAATCTCAGTAGATCAGAAGTTCATATATATTTCCTTTTGGAACAATTGACGAAAGCAGATTTGTATGAAATGTTGATCATGAGATAACTCCATCTGGTAAAGACCAATCTCTGAGTAGTTTATATGTCATTTATTAACCAGTGTATCTCTAGAGCTCAAAACATTTTAAATAGGTTGGCTTTCACTTGCACTTTTGTAAAAAAAGCAGTGATAGTAAGCTCATGTGATCCAGCACTGGGCAGTACATCAAAATTCGTCTGAATTTTGAGGGTTCCGAATTACTCAACAATACAGTGCACCTGTAATGAATATATGGCTGGGTCTAAGTCTGGGTTTGTATCCTCATGCACAGTCTTTTCCAGCAGTTAGACCATGATCTGAATAGGGGCTGAATAGTGTCCCCACAGCACGTCCAAATATCCCGAGCTGGAGGATGGCTGGCAACACCGGGCAAGAGAGATTCAGAATGCTTGTGAGTTGTAAACAGTTTAAGAGAGAAATCAAAGGTTGGTTCAAGTCACTGGGGGAACAGAGCAGCATGGAGAAGATTGTGCCCCAGCTGCTTCCTTCAATCTAAGACTAAAGCCCTAATTTGATCACAACAGTCATGTCCCAGTAGGCTTGCCGTGTTAAAGCTTAGGGCTCCAGCCTTGATAACATTTTTAGGTGTAGACATGGTCTTGTCACTCTTCTTCTCCTGGGAGGTGTCTAGATTTTTGTGATTGTAGCCAAATACACATAACCATGCTAGCTAACCCCAGGTAATTAATGAGATTTCCATTCAGAAAATCATTCACAACTTTTTTTTTTTTCTAATACAGAATCTAAATGTAGTTGCGCTTACCAACATTAATGTAGGCAATTCTAAAAATTTGGATAACATATTTTCTCCATATCATTCAAATTGGGTGATTCATTGGAAAGCCCCTCCCCAAGTATGTATTATACGTAGCTGAAAAGAATATCATGCTGCAAATATGCAAGAAACACAAGTGGCGTGTAGAAGACTTGCACAAAGCAAAATTATTTAGTATATGAACATGGAAAGGCAGCAGAGAAAAATGTGACAAGGTCTTTCTAAGGCAACATTATCTTCTTATTACAGACAGAGTGAAATTAATTGTGTAGCTTCAGCCGGTCTGAATATTTTGGAATCTGAAAGAAAGATACAGCAGTATAAATTACTCCCTGTGTTGTTAGCCGTTTTCTGAATGTCTCCTTTTTAGTTTTCTCCACCATGAATGCAAATGTCAGAGCTTATTACAGCTACTGAATAAGTATAATTAAGAAATAATTTCATCTAGTTTCTCTTTTCTTTGAGAGAGTCATAAAACAGAGACACAGAACAGTGCCCTTGTTGTTGGTTTTAGCATTTTTAATGAATACTTCAGTATCTGTGTGCCCTCAATCTGAAGGCAAAAGCTTTCACTTATTATAGAGGCAGAATAAGTGTAAGTCTCATCTCATTAACTGTCATATTACCAGGCTCTATGCCTTACAATTCAAGTTTCACTGAGCGTTCAGAATTGCTTAATTACGTACAGTAAAAACAGTCTGCTGAGACTTTCCCTTTCTTCTTTATTATGGAGGCATAAGGACAGAGGTCATCATGATTCACTTTTGCTTGCCACTGCATTAAATCAAAATGACAGAGGCCTTTTGTTAGTGACAAAAAGTGTAATGAGCATTTGAAAAATAAAATGTTTACATCTGAGGATGAGACACTTTTGATTTTTCGGACCAACAATTCTTTTTCTTCCCCCCTTCTCTCTGCGTTGGTGTTAAACCACATAGTACATTCCTTATAAATTATACCACCCTATGATACTTATAGTGTGCTGACATTGCTTGTCATTACTAAACCTACTACATGCTTTGTGTGTTCAGTTTTCAACAGCTATTTGTTCTGCAAAATGTGGAAAAGCCATACAAGTTACTGAGACTGGTCACTGCTCACATCTTTCTTTAAACCTATTTTTAAACCAAATATGCATACAAATCCCAGTTGTGTGGTCTGCATTCCAAAAATGCTACTGTCCAAGGCTGAAATGACTGTCCTTACTGGGAGTCTCACATTTCTGTCAGAAACTCCTTACTCCTTCACCTCCACCTCTCCCGCAATAGAATTCCTTGTTATATACCAAGCACAGGCACACAGATGTGCCACTCACATTCATGTATAAGCACCTCTACACATGGGATTGTTCTGCTTATCTCTGCTTTCAAATGAAAAACTCAGAATGAGCATTTTCTCAAAATAAAAGCTTTGTCTCTCACTTAATCACTTTCCAGAGCTACGCCCTGCAAGTGAAGAAAGATGCCAATAAGGTTAATCAGCCAGTATGCTACATTCTCAGAAAATAAATTAGACCTATTATCATTCTTCATCCAGCGATTTTTTATGCTGTCTTTCTTCAGAAAGCATAACATACATTTGTATAAAATGCAGACATTCTTGAACACAAAGAAAGAAATTCTAGCAATCTCACTTATACAATCTTGCCTTATTCACAAAGTAATGTATGCAGCTATTTTCGAAGAAAAAAATATTGTCATTGTAAATGAAAGTATGTGTTCTCTAAACATCACAGAAAAACCTCCAGTGTTTTTCTGAAGTTTTGGAAATGCAGTCTTATTTCAATATGTAATGGATTTTCTGGTTTTCCAGCTGTATTACTTGGTTTAATCAATCTCAAAACTTTTCCTCACAGTTTTAGATAAACACAGCTATAACACAATAACTACACTTCAGTATGCATTTATTCTGTGTCACCAGTGAGGGAAGATTTTGAAAGACTGTCACCTTGTCAGGGAAGAACCAGCACATTGCTGTTAGTTAATAACTATTAGCTTTAAGAATTTGGATGGAAAAAATAGTTCAACAGCTTTGTTTTTTCAGACATATCTGCCTTCCAATATTTTTCCAGTGTAATTCAGCTCCTCTTGGATTTATACACAATTGGAGGCACTGAAAAATATTCTGAAATGATGGGAAGAGCTGATGTTGCTGTATTATCGTTACACTATGCCACAAATTGCAACATTCCTGCATCACAAGTTTAGAAGGGTATCCACAATCTACCACTGGATAAAGGTCATCTGAAAACTTCTAACCAAGTCCATCACTGTCAGAATAAATTGGGCTTCAGTATAATCTCAGTGATTATTTATAGCCCTCTAGAATTACAACCAGCTATTACACAAACACTGATACTTTGGTTCATTATCTACACGCTCATTTGACTTGTAACATGGTTTATTTTCCCTATTGACTCATTACTATCAAAAATGACACAAACTTTAAGACTCATATTGAGGGTAAAGTGCAAACAGGTGTTAAAGACCAAAGGAGACAATTTCAGGGAAGTTCAGTATTACCAAGTGATAATTGAGACAATTGACAGAAAAGCCTAGTGGCTTACACCTTTAACTTCCTAGCTAAGTTCCTTCAGTCATTAAGGGGCCAAGACAATTCCTTCTAAACTCAGTTATAAAATGGAGACAAAAAGAAGGAAAGGACTGGCACATGAACTACAAAAGGAAGACTGCTAACAACTTCCCCTTCTTAAAGGCTGAAGGGACGTTTTCAACAAAGACCTGGTTGGACAGGTAGGAGTCTGCAGACAAAGAAGAAATACAATACCAGATAGAAAATGTTGTCAGTTTCAGTAACTGCCTTCTGGACCCCACAAGAGTCACACTGGTGCTGCAAAGTGTTCTTTTGGTTCTTTTCCCCCAGCTACATTTTGTGAGACACAGGGTAGTGAAAGGTCAGTTTGTGTTTATATTCCCCACTCTTTAAAATATTTTGTGCCAGGACATAAAAGGGCCTCAGGCTGTATTTCACCTGAATAGTCTAAAAGTTGCAGGAATCCCCGAAGTGCTTCTGGAGAACATTTTCTCCATCAAAACAAGAGATTATGGCTAGAATATATGCCCAAAGGAAAAAAGGCCCCAGGTGTTTGTAGGCTTAAAAAGGCTAGTTGGAGAAAAAATTCCCATAATTCAACAGATCAAAATTACAAGCTTTTAAAATCAAGATCAGAGTAATTAGAACAAACACACACATATGAATTGAACTTTTTACACCTCTTATGCAATTAAAAGTCTTTTTGTTAATGTACTGGAGTTAATAGCCTTTGAGATTTATGAAGAAAAAAAGATCAGTGTTTCTTTGGCACTTTCCTGTGAAAAAAAACCAAACCTAAATTGTTAGGTCAAACCATAGAGAACAGCAGAACAACTAGTGTCTCATGCTCCAAAGAGAAGCAACTAACCACTGGAGAAAGTAAACAGAGATTTCAACTGCAGCCCTGGAATCAACAGTTACCTTACAGCAAACTCCTAGTCTCATTTCTGGAAAGAGAGTTTGTAATTTTAGGAAAGTAATCTTCTTTCCATTAGTTTAATTAACATGTGTTTTTCACGTGTATTTTTCATGATAAAAAGAAAGCTGTGGATTAGTCTAAAATCAACTTTTAATTATAATACTCAGGCTCATTTCCAGCACAAACCAGTACTAATAGCAGATGCCTGAATAATTCTCATTTGCTCCGATTTGAATTTTTTTCTCTCTTTCCAGTAGTTTTTTGTTTTCCATTATCTTTGTGGTATTTCATTTTTATGTCATCCAAACTGTCAAAAACTGAGATATTGCCTTAAACAACATGCTTTGACCCAGTAAACTCAGAACCAACATTTCAAAACCCAGCTTGTACAAACAACTTGATGCACAGAAGAGATTCAATTCAATTATACACATGTAGCAAGAATTAAAATCATCCGATATGTTTAAAATTATAACATGCAAAATAAATCAAATCAAATTACACTTGGTACAAGACAGACAGAATGCTACTCATGTTGAAAGAAGATGAAATTAATATCAACACACAAAAGAATTAAGCAACCTGCTTGTTCTCTGAAGCAGATACTTACAAGATTGCCAGTGGTTGAGATGACAAAGTATGAAGACCAGAGAATGGCAATATTCAGCTTAACTCAGATGTTTTTGGAATGAATGATGGTCTGGTTCAATAGTTGACCCCTCTTTCGACAAGCTTGATACTCACATCCTATGCCATGGTAGTCTAGGATCTGTGTAACAAATAAGGTTTATATGCTAGCAGATTTTTTTATTTTAAATGGTTACTTGATTTATTGTGGTATCTGCTTAACTTTGCTACAGCTAGTGTCATCAGAAAGTCAACATGCTCTTTGAATAAAACATCTTTTTTAAGGAAAGCACGATCCTCTATAGAGGATCATTTTGCTACAGATGTATGAGTTAACTCAGTTTTTTTAACCAACACTTTATACCGCTGTCGTGGTTCAAGCCCAGCCGGCAAC
>NW_009933992.1:0-5004 GCF_000696875.1 Nestor notabilis | reverse complement strand
CGGCGGCCCCGGCCGCTCCTGCCCCGCCGAAAAGGAGCGTCCCGTTGCACGAGGAAGAAGGATGCGCGCCCTGAAGAACTCGCCCAGCCCTATAGAAAAAGCTTTTTAACAAGGTGAAACCCCCTAATAGCACCTCGCGCGCTGACACCCTCTTCCCGATGCACCCAGAACGTCTCTTCAGGTTTACCAGGCGGCGGAAGCGCCTCACTGTTCACAGGAGCGACTCCCTCCTTGCAGCTACCGTTCCTGCCGCGAGGAGCAGCTCGTACCCCACCATTGCCATTCACTTAGGTAAGAAGTGGCGTTAACTTTTTCCCCCTTAACTGCTCCCTCGGGAACATCACACTCCTTCCTTGAAATTTCCATACCCAGTGTACTGCTATTCATTTCAAAAGCGAAGTTATAATCCCATAAGCACTGTTTCCGTCCCTTCTCCCACCCAAAGTCATTGCTGTGGGTGTAAAAGAGCTGTGATGTTGTCCATATGTGGAAGTTCAAGGAAAACAAGGTGTGACTATTAGGGCAAAGGCAAATGTTCAGCAACCACTGGGACTACAGGGCACTGCACCACAGCATACTTAAGTAGTAATATGGAAAGGAGTATTGTTTTGAACAGGGGTGACCCTAAGGTAACGACTTTGCCGGTGATGGAAGTAAAACCCAACCTTTTGTTTAGAGAAAACATCCAGCTCTTATGAGAGCAGTCACTGATACAGCCACATCTTGGACAACTGCAGCTAAACCTAAACCGCCAGGTTAAAACACTGCAGATTTTAACACTCGGGTCCTGAATCCCAATGTCAAAAGAAAGCAGAAGTTGAAATTGATCCTCACAAATGACTACCAAACCAGCAGATGCACTCAGGCTGCAGAAGGTCACAAGTGGTCTTCAGTAATTCTTGCCAGTACAAAACAATAATGCCATTTTTAAAACAAAACCTACGGGTAAAGAGAAAATATCACATCTTAACAAAAAAGATTTATTCCAACTAAACAAAATGTACAATGTTTCCCAAATGACAGTGAGTTTTCATGACTCTCTGAAGCTGCAGATCCATTGAGTAACTCAGCTGCTTCTTACCCTGCAGTTTGGTCAAACTACTTTTTGCCAGACTTCTTTATTCCACCACTGGCTGCCAAAAGAAACAACACAACTGGTTAGACAACTGTTACAGAGCTTTGCTACAACTTTAGTACCTTGTAAAGACAAAGCCCCATTAGACTGCCTGTACAGCTCAGATCCCCACTGGTCAGTTGTTTCTGCAGGTGTTACTCCTCTGGGTTTGTGATCTCACATACTTTACTCTGAATTAGTAATGCAGTTAACATTAGAAACCAAGTTTCTCCCAGAAACAAATACGCCCCATAAGTCTACAACAGAACCAAGTGTTTCACCAATTCCTTTGTTCCTCCATTGTTTGTTTCTTGTACAGCAGAAGTACAGTCTGCTCAAATTCAATTCAAGGCTAAGGGAGTAAAAGCATTGGTATCCCTACTGCAACCAGAGCCCCCAGCTGGGATCAAAGCTCGGTGGAAGCAGGTACTGGAATTATTCCAGGTCTCTGGAATTAGCTGTTCTCTGCAGTCCCTATTATTGAAGAGACTAAAGCAGGGTGAAAGAACACAACATGGTAACACAGCAAAGAGTGTGTAATTTTCTGTACTTGTTTTTTACAGTCTGACCTGTGGGAAGGAAAAGAGAACAGCACGGCTACAGCAAGACAGGCTGCAAGGGCTGTGGTCAACACCAGACTTCACACTGCAACACGATTCTAACAGTGCTGCCTTGCTGAGGCTCTTGGGAACACTCTAACCCTCCCACAGAAACACAATAATCACTGTTTGCTTTGGCAAGGACCAGATGACTGAAATTCAGTCTAGAAAAAGGCAGAGTAATAATGGCAGCAAAGAACTATGAAGAAATCCGTAAACTGAAGCACCTTACACAGAACAAGTTTGGGAGGATAAAGACACAGAAGAGAGCTTCAGTGAATTGTTCTGCACTGGTCTGTAACACCAAAGGCATCCCAGGTCCCACACCCAGCACATCTTTTGTATGCTGATAAATCAGAGGAGATAGATCAATTTGAGATAAATAAAGAAGAAATATCCCCACTCAGTGGGACTGGTGGCACTCCCTCCAAGAGCACTGAAAATGCAAAACTGCTGGCTGAGACTTAAACCTTATCATTGCAGCCACTATGTCAGAGAGCTCAGAGTGCCAGCACAATTCCTAGATACACAACGGGTTCTTAAAGAACTGGGGAACTATAGACCAGCGAGTCTGACCTTGGTCTCTGAGAAGATAACAGAGTCTGTAGAACAGCAAATGGATAAACAGAGTCTTGTGAAAGGTAACAGGACTCCCGGAAACAGTAAATCCTTCCTCACTGACCTGCTGGAACTCTGAGGTTATCTCTAAGTGTATGGATAAAGTGAATCCAGGGGACTTCTTATTTTCAAACAGTGCCTGATGAGATTCCATAGCAAAGGTTGTTAGTGAAATGGAGTTGCTATGGGATTGCTGGAAGGGTTTTCAAGACTGAAAGCTTGCTAAGGAATAGGAAGCAAAGTGTAAAGTTTAATTGTCTTCACCAAATAGAGAAGTGATTAGTTGCATTAATGGACTATAGGTCAAAATCACCTAGAGGGAATAGGCAGGGAGCACCCTTTAACAGCCCTAATTCCATCACTGCAAATGCTGGAGGAGTTCAAAACAAATGCAGACTCACACTATCACTACCTGAGACTAAAACTAGTGTCAATGCACCACCAGGATGCACCCTGCAAGCTTTCTTGCCACGCTCGTTTCCAGTCGTGGATTTTTCTGCCAGAACTCTACTGCTGTGGAAGAAATGCATCCTCTAAGAGAACAAGTACTGGATGTGTTAATCCAGTTCCAGGACTGTGGCAAAGCCTACATGGAATGTATCTGAAACAACAGAAAAGGATGGGATGCTAAAAGAAGAGTAGAAATGTCTCTGCACCATGCCACTGGAATAGGTTAGCACTGTTCTACCTGTTAAACCAGACCCTGCACCAGTCTTTGGGGGATGAAATTGCAAAGTGAAAGAAATGAAATAAAATAAATTAGCATCTATGTTACTGATCATCTGCACGTGCCATCGACCTGCTGGTGGGTGTTAAATCACCCCGAGGTATGGGCCTTTTCTATGGTTGGCAGGTAAAACCATTCCATTTGAAGCCAGCAAGCCCTCTGCTTTTCCTATCGCAGGGCACCTCACTTACCGAGGGGCCCTTTTCCAGCAGCCTTTGCTTTCATCTCCTCCAGTTTCTTTTGCTCCTCCTTCTGCTTTTGCTTAAATGCCAGATCTGTCTAAAAAAGAGAACAACAGTGTTTGGTACCACCTCTTCCCCCAAGAAGAGATTCAAAACCAGCTCACAAGCAATGAGAAACAAACACACTGTTCTAACAGCAATAAAAACCTGACTGAACTGATACAAGATGGTTCAATATTACTGAATAAGCAGAACCACAACAAAGTTTTTTTGCTGTGCTAAACTTTAACTTTGTAAGCTTGATCTTTCAGAAATGAAACCAGTTTCACTTCCTAGGGCACCATCTCACTCTGCCCTCTGAATGATAGTTATGTTTGAGCTAAACCCATTCATTAACATGCCACCAGTGATACTGGGAGCCTGGTGCACAGGTGCTGTCTAACAATAAAACTTGGATTATATGGGATGTAAGAAAAAAAAGGTTGCTTTTACCCAAAAAAAGCATTAATTAATAAAAATCTTTCCATGTGAATGTCACTGGTTTTGCTGGGTTTAACACATTTGTACTAGTTCCAAGAAATCTAATGAGACCGTTGGCAAATTGTACAGGCAGAGCAGCTGCTGAGCATCCCTGCTGGAAGAGCCTCCAGAATTCACAAGAGCTCAGACATACTCTATCCCTTAGATGGATATTCTTCACAGACACCAGGGCTGCAAGGGACCATGGTCTTTCCACATGGCACACAGGATTTTGGGGTAACTTAATTTGAGGATCTTCACAACTGAGATTTTACAGATTATTCACCAATCCAGCCCATGGCTCCACTACCTTTACAGATGGAAAGCTTTCCCCTTCCTTAAGTTAAAGCTTCCCTTGCCACACAGAACAGAATATTCTGTTTTCTCTCTTCAGGTTTTCTACTGGTTTATTTTCATAGAATCAAACACAGAATCACAATCCAGTTTGTTTTGGAAGGGAGATTAAAGCTCCTCCAGCTCCAACCCCTGCCCCGGGCAGGGACACCTTCCACTAGAGCAGGTTGCTCCAAGCCCCTGTGTCCAACCTGGCCTTGAACACTGCCAGGGATGGGGCAGTCACAGCTTCTCTGGGCACCCTGTGCCAGCGCCTCAGCACCCTCACAGGGAAGAAAACAAGCCGTATTGTCTGCCAGTCAACCAAGGCACTAGTCAAAGCACCCCCGAGACTCCAATCAATCACAAAATCCTGCAAAACCCACTCAGTGCATCCCTGCAGTCCAACACCGACTCGTTAGTCACCGTGTTGAGAGCGTGGCACCCCAGCAAGCAGCACACTCACCTTCCACGGTCCCATTCCTGCCTCGTGTTTGAGCCCATTACATGAGCTAGCACCAAGAACCTCCCGTCTGCTGGCTACTAATTTTTACATTCTCATAACTTGGGTCCTGCAAGCACAGAATTGGTTCTACCATTTACTCTCACGATAAAGCTAATTTAAAAGGCTGTGACTTCTTTTTTCCCTTTGTAAAGGTACTTGTCCTTTTCCGGTCACTGGTGCCTCATCCATCCTCCACAACCCTCAGAAATAACAGCTTATACCTGTAGTGTGAGCCCTTATGTTTAGGTACATCTAACATGACGTTAGTCATAGTATAGCACCTTATTTAAACCACTTTAGAATCCACAGGTTTTCTATCCTCACTTAGGCTCTTGTGACCACCCCAAACCGTGAGACCCCAGATCACAGCCGAGGGACACTCCAGCCTTCCCCATGGCACCGGGCTC
>NW_009933991.1:281-27881 GCF_000696875.1 Nestor notabilis | reverse complement strand
CTCTGGATGGCATCCCTTCCATCCAGCATATGATACTGCCTGGATTTTATAGGACAGTACACAAGATATTAGAATTCTCAGTTGGTCACACATACAAGCACACAGTATGTGAAAAAAAATTGCTCAAATTGCAAAATATAAAACTGAAAGATCAAGACAGAGGAAACACATACCAAAAAAAACTAATCATAATTAATTCAATAAATGGACAGTGTACAAAGTACTCTTAGAGCTATTGCTAATGTATATTTATAATCACTTAAGTTACAATATAGAATGAAAAATAGCACAGAAATAGAAGGAGATTTAATGTAAAAATGTTGAAGGTAAAAATCATTGCTGCAGTTGCTGCGGCCATTATACCTTCAGTTTTCATGTTGTAGTCAACAAGTATGATATGACAATGTTCCTCAGAAATGACAGAGAGGGAGATCTAGTCTTGACCTTTTAATTTTGAGGGAAATGAGAAAAGATTATTAACGTTTATATTAGGACCATTGAAATATATTTCTTCTAGAGTCAAGTGAGCGCCTATTCCGCATTATGCAAAATTAATTTTTAATTTCTAAAATTATGCTTAGCTTTCACCTGTTGGTTTGTTGTTTGGGTTTTTTTGTTGAGGTTTGGTTTTTTTGTTTGGTTGGTTGGTTGGTTTGGTTTTGTTGGGGTTTTTTTTCTTACTGACATCATTAATTTTTAAGCATTTAATCTCCTAAGGCTAATTAATGACAAATTTGCACAGCCTGCTGGAGTGAGCCATACTGAGACCAGCGGGAGTGATGGCAGTGCTCTTGTAGCTGGGAAAAAGGAAGGTCATGATGAACATAACCTCACCCATGGTGTCCTGGGTTCAGCTACAGCAGTCATTTTTCTCTCCTTCTTAGTAGGTTAAACCATGACACATGGCCAGACCAGGCAGCTGGATTATCACAAAATTTGTACTGGTCAGTTAAGGAGTCACTTTTTATAGATCTTCACCACTTTGACCACTCAGCAGCTGATGAAGAGAGTTTGGAGAACGAGTATTTATGTCTCATCAAGTTTTGAAACTTCTCTAATTCAGCAATAAATGCTCCCATCTAAGGAAATACTGAATACTTCTTAACTATCATATTAGTTTCTTCACTGCAGTGGATGACTGTTAAACAAAGGTCTTCTGTTAAACTGAAGTCTTTAAAGATGGATAGAGGGAAGCAGTGACTTTTACTTCAAAAAGCTCACACATGTAATATGAAATAGCATTGTACTTTTTTGGCATTTTTCCCCCTTATTTCGTATCCTGACTACTTTGAAAAGATGTTTCCTATCACATTGCAGCAATGTCTGCTATGGTGTTTCCTCCACCCCAAAACACACCCCTTGGCTTAGGCCTGAGCATGGATGAAGAGTTTGGTATCCTCCATCCAGAGGGTGGTTACTCAGGCTGGTTGAATCTCTTTTCCTGTTAGGCAACCTGCACGTTGCTCAGTCTGCCCCACCTCCTCACACTCTTCTCCCTTCCCCCAGTCACTCTCATTCACTCTGAGTCATCCACACAATTAGACTTTCGCCTGCGCTTAATCATTGCTCAAAGTCCTTTAATTTGAACTCCCTGCCCTTTGTACTGCCCAGCACAGATTTACATGGGCACAGGCAATGCCATGCAGCCAGGCTCCTGCACCAGATGCAGGCAGGGCTTCTTGTCTGCCTCTGTTGAAGTCAGCATTCGCCTTTATGTTCATGCAACAGTCTCCCTGTACTTCCTTGCCCTCCCAAGGGAAGTCTGCAATCTTTCTGTGATACTAGGTTCAGTCTAAAGCTGGTGGTACAGCTCTGGTCTGTCCCAGAAAAATTTGTGTTGTGTAGTCCCATATGGTATAAATCAGTGCCTAGATACCACGTGGGTGAACACCATGAAAAAATCCCCAAATTAGCATTGAATGTGCCCCATTATTGGTTGCTTAAACCTATTCCTTCATTAAAGTAAATGTCTGCAGCGTGTTAAAATGCTGGTTTATTATAGCACTGCTAGTGTTTAGACTACTGACATTTTAAAATATTTTTTTGATTTATTTTAGGAAAAGTAAGTCTGAATTTGAGAAATGAACCTCTGCAAATGAAATTAACCTTGCATAAATGTATGCACATTAATAATATCTTTGGCTTTAATGAAATTAGTTTGATAAGGACATGAATGATTAGGTCATATATTGAGAAAAGAAAACTGAAGTAATTAATTGGCCTCTAAAATTAAACAAATTGCAAGTATGATCCTGAAATGCTTAAGTTCCCACTGTATTCTTTTTTAGAGAAAGCTAAAGAAGTGCTTTCAACCGTCTATAAATCTAACTTTCCAAAGGTTGAATTTAGCTGTGAAAAATGGCTTTTCCTAAAGGAATGTGGAAGAGTGTCTGAAAGCTGAATTGAGTACCACTCTCAGCTCAGTATAGAATATCACAAGCAAGCACATGCTTGCTTGACTGCTTAATGACAACCATCTCATTCCAAATATAAAGCCAAAGTGAGAAAGGTCTGACACACACTTTGACATTGGGTCTGCATGAAGCAACTCAAATGGCTCTGAAATACACCCATTTCCCTCATGGGAGTTTTTACTGGATAGCTATGGCTGTGCACAAGCATAACCAAAATTGATCTTAGCCCTATAAAATCTATGTTGATTGCAAGTACCATCCTGTAAGAGGAAAAAATCTTAAGTGCCTTTCAAACCAAATTTTTGCTCTATTTATGACAAGATTGTCAGATCTTGACTTTAATTCATATAATTCAATCTCTCTATGGCCCTGTAACTCCTTGACTTAGAATATATTTACTGGGCAGAAAAAATTACTGAAAGAGCTTATAGTACTAAAAAAACACATGGGAAAAACTACTTACCAAGCTTGGACTTGCAGGATTGGTTTGAATCAGAAAGTAACACAGAATTATAGAAATCAAAAAGATTTATCTTGGTATATTGTCTTTTTAGCCATAAATAGGGGTTATACTATTAAAGGCAAATAATTTTCACAAGAAAATACCATTATGTTAAAAACATGCAGGTGAATTCTGACATAAGGGCTATTTTTAGCCTAGGCCAGATAATGCCATCTTCATTCTCATAAAGAGGAGCCTACCTGGTGGGTGGCACTACAAACCCTGTACCTGTCCAGTCGTGTGCTCCTGCTCACCTGATGCCAGCCCTCATTTGGTACCCACTCAGTCCCGGCGGGGGGTGTGGGGGGTGTGTGTGGAACACTCAGGACCTCATAAATCTGTCACTACAGATGTCACGGCTTTTGTGAGGGAAGACCATGCCTGGGACTAGCTGTGTTTCCAATGCCCAGCAGCAAAGTGCATGATTTCTGAACCTACCTGGCACAAGCACTATTCCTCTGGATGGGTCTGTTCAAGCCCTTCTCCCGCAGTCCATCCTTTTCCCTAGCCTACTTTTAAAACTTCTGCAAGCTCACAAATCCACAATCAATTTCATTCCCATACGTCATGCTACCTGTATGCTTTCTTACTGTACATCCTGCCTCTGGGGTCCTTCTTCTGTAGGACAGCAAGACTGATGATGGGAATAAAATTTGCAGTAAAGTCTTCATAGAATCATAGAATGGTTTGGGTTGGAAGGAACCTTAAAGCTCATAGAGTTCTAACCCCCTGCCAGAGGCAGGGACACGTTCCACTAGACCAGGTTGCTCCAAGCCCCGTCCAACCTGGCCTTGAACACTGCCAGGGATGGGGCAGCCACAACTTCTCTGGGCAACCTATGCCAGTGACTCAACACCCTCACAGTAAAGAATTTCTTCCTAATAACTAATCTAAATATCTAAATCTCCCCCGTCACTTTAAAGCCATTCCCCCTTGTCCTGTCCCTACATGCCCTTGTAAAAAGTCCCTCTCCAGATTTCTTGTAGGCCTCTCAAGGCACTGGAAGCTGCTCTAAGGTGTCCCCTGAACCTTCTCTTCTCCAGACCAAACAGGCCCAACTCTGTCAGCCTGTCTTCATAGTAGAGGTGCTCCAGCCTTGTAAGTATCTTCATGGCCTCCTCTGGACTCACTTGAACAGCTCCACATCCCTCTTGTTTTGGGAGGCCCAGAGCTGAACACAGTGCTGCAGGTGGGAACTCAACTTCTAGTGCAACCATTTAATCAACTCCTGACTCACTGAGTGGTCTATCTGCCAAATCCTCACCAGTTTAGCCAAGGATGTTGTGCAGGACAGTGTCAAGTTCTTCATGCAAGTCTAGGTAGATGACATCAGTCTTAAGGAATGAGAGGTAACAACAGATGGTTCTGACACGAAAAATGTATTAATTCCTTCAGAAACATTACAAAACTGACCATTTTTGGCCTACACCAAGACACAAGCAATAAAGAAACCTTAAGGCAACACACACATTATAAGCCATCACAGCAAAGTAATAGCAAAAAGATAAGACCAGAAAAGGCTGATGCCATACCCTTAGGAATATAGGAATTAAATGTTTTCTAGGTCAATAAACCCCACCACATTTCCCTGAGGATCCCAGGATATAAAATGAAGTTCTTACAGTGCTAGTAGAGGCTGCGTATTGTCTACTATAGCAGAACAAGTCAATAACATGAACTTACATGAGAAGTGTCAGCTTGCCTTTAATAGGTCACATAAAGTCAAACAGAGACTCCTCACCTTTGACTGACACCAAACAAATAGAACAGAAGGCTCTTAGACTTTGTTTAAACCCAAAGGAATCAAACAGAACAGGCTTACAGATTTGCAGATACTTCTGCAAGTTTTCCTTGGCTCTTTATACCAATGTAAGATGACTGGCAACAGCACGACTTCTTACCTGCCAAAGATGCTCAGAAATTACCCAAGGACCATGGATCCTCACCACTGACAGGTCAATACCCCTGTCTAAGTCCATAAAAATCAAACAGAGTAGTCTCTAGACCAAGATTATCCTCCAACTTTTTCTAACAGATGTAGCATGCACAAAATCTCCCTTTTCCAGGCCCTAGGCAGGGCTGAAACAAGGTTCAGTGGGTTGATGTGACAGCAGGCAAGGTTCATCCTCCTTGGTGGTATGCTGTCAGCCAGTTCCCTCTGCCCTGAATGCCAGAGATGCCCGCACCCCATCAGGAAGAGACCTATGGCTAGGGAGGTCTGATTAAATTCTTCATCTTAAAGTGAACCCCTCATGCTTTTTTATGTCCTCCTGCCCTAGTCAGCCATTGCTGCCAGACACAACCTTAAGATGCTAGAACATGCTACCTGATCAAGTCGCTCACCCCCCAGGCACGCTCCTGCACAAAATCCCTTAAGATGTAATTAGTGTGGTGGTGTCCCATAACCGAAGGAACTCCCCCATACACCCGTAAGGATGGCAGAATTTCCCTCATATGAGAAGACTGTTCTGCACAATGGTAATGTTTTGAGCCCTGAAGGATGTCAGTGAAGGGGCACATGGGGATATGGGGATAGGAAGGTGGCTAGAAAGGCAGGTTTTCTCAGTTACAGTGTCAGCTGGCTCACGCTGGATAGGCTAAAACTGAAAACATGTGGAACAATCTGCGAGTATGGACTAAAGCAGGAGTTTGATGTAAGCAAAGATGTGCTAATTGAAGATGTTGCCTAAGACTGTGACCTCTTCCAAGCACAGCTCTGCATGCCAGACATAGCAATAGGACCCAATCTCCCAAGAACAGTCGAGCATTGAAGCAGGTCTTGTTACAGCCTCTGAGTGCCCAGCCATGGATCCTGGGTCATGGATAGAAAAGCATCCAGTGTTTATTCTCCTGTTTAGAAAGAAATTCATTGTTTCATTTCTCTTAAGGAGATCTGCCACTGTAACTGAGGTTACTCCTAAAATATAGGTGTGACAGAGAAGAAAGGAGGAACATTCTTGGTCATTCTCAGAAGAGACATGTCACTGTGGAAAGCATGGGTTCTCCAAGTAGGAGCAATTCATAAATAGTGGAGTTGCTTCTAAGTATCCATTATTGATCTACCTTCTTTCTCACTCAGTTGTACTAGTGAGAGTTCACAGAGGATTATTTTCCTAGCAACATTGAAGAGTGGATCTAAAACCCTAAGGCTTCAAAGGAAACGAGTAAGTTTGGATGATGTGATACATATTATTCAAAATCTGAATCAAAGCAGAACGGCGTGTTTTATTTTAACGTGTATGACCTGAAAATATCTTATTCAACGGGGTGATTTTATTGGACTTTTTGAATATATTTTGGAAATGTCTGCAGACAAAATACAGACATTCCAGTGGCAGGGTCTTTGGTCCCAGAGCTGCGGTGGTCTCTGCTCACCATGAGATGGGAGTAGAGAGTCTCTGACACACCAGCGATGTGGGAGGTTTACGTACTGAATGCTTAAATGTAAACAGTAGTTTTTCTAAATCCCTTTCTAATCTCTCCTTGATTAATATAATAAATAAAAAATCTAGCTTGGCCTATGCAGACTTACGAATATTTTCTTGATGCTGAGCAGAAAACATGCCCTAGGAATGAGCTTGCTCCTGTGTACTTTGTTAAAGCAATCTCCCATTAAACCAGTTCTGTTCACCAGTGCAGAGCGGCAAATTGAATACTAAGTGACACTCAAATCAAACCTTTTTGTTGTAATCACCAGCTCTTTTGAATATTTTGTCAGTGTTCTTCTGCTGGAAGGCGCTTTCCTTGTTTATTTTTAAATCTTTGCTTAAATCAAGAGATAAATGAATCCAGACTTTTTAGACAGCAGCAGCCACCACTACACATCCCATCAAAACACCTTAAAAAGCAATGCAAAACAACAACAGGGATGATATATATATATATGTGTGTATATATATATCAGTGAATGTTAATGTTTCCTAGCAAGAAGGAACACAAACCTAGTAAAAGAGTCAGTTATTTCTTGAAAGTAGGATTGTCCAAAAAAACATTAGCCTGAGTATATCACTGAAAATAGAAACATTGCAAGGGTGATGGTCTCCTTCACAAGCTAGTTTTACAGAAGCAACTATGAGTCTGAGCTAACCGAGCTACCTATAACTGGATACAAAAAGAGCAGAAAGTCTTGGGTTCTAGATTTTGCTAGTTTAAAATCCTTGAGATCCCTGATTTCCAACCTCTCTCAAGCTATGGAGCACTGCCAACACTCCAGCATTTCTCAGGGAGTTTGGAGATATTCACAGGAGTCTGCTGAACTTGAAAACTGAGCTTCAGCTATACAGTTTTCTATAGCCTCCTGCCTGTCACGCTGCGGCCAACCTCTGAGCTCTTAGTGTCCATTATAAAAGTGGCAGGGAAGAGAGAACTGTTGGTTTTCTGTCAGACTAGCCAAGATGACATCTGTCTCTGAGAAGGTTCACAAATGAACAAAGCCTGAAGCTGAACAATAAAGAGGCATTCTTACAGATGTATGAAAGGATAATGTATGCTGGCTGAGACTGAAGTCCTGAAAAGCTGAGATAACATTTCCTGGAAAACTTACTGCTCTTGTTAATTCACACACATATGGGACTCATTTTACCAAAAGTACCAGAGCATTTCATTTATTTAAAAAACTGGTTTAACTACAAAAAAAAAAAAAAAAAGAAAGGATATGGATCTGTATTTGCCCCAGTGAGTGCACAAAGAAAATGATGGTCACTTTTAAAAGCAACAAAGAAGAAACTGGACTTGCAGGATTTTCCTGTAGTCACACATCTGTTTTTACCAATCCCATGATGTTTCCAGGTGTTTGGCTGACTTGTTTTCTCAGCCATGCAGATGCCAAACATATGTCAAGTGACCTGATTATGCTTCTTTAAGGAATCCTGCCTGCAGAGCCACAGCCACAGCTCCTCATGCCTTGCCCGCTGCTGCTGTGTGGGATTACAGACAGCTCTTTATTATCCATGACTCACGTCATGATGGTCTAATTGTACAAATGCAGCCAGTGTATTGTGCAGCGCATGTGGATCCAGCTCAACACTCCTTTGTTCTGTGCTCACTGCCAGGGTTGTTGTCCCATCTCTTGGGTGGTCAGCATTGCATACAAATACCTTACTTTTTGCCACAAACTCTGCAGCTGAACTGCTAAATGTGAGTCCTGAAATCTCAGTTCCCTACAAGTCGATGGGGCTTTTATTACCACTTTCAATGGGTTAGGTGCCTGAGCACTGCTGGATGCTTATTTCTTATCGGGCAATAGTAAATTTGTAAATATTGTTACTTGTCAGCTGTCATTTGCTGGGAGTGTCAGTCTGTATTTCTGAAGCTGTTATTATCAACTAAAGCACCATTTCTCTATTTCAGAGATGTGCAGGCTGGTTACTGGACTTCAGATCATTTGAGAGAACAGGAATGGATTTTTACCAGCAGCAGAGCACCTGAGGGGCTTGGGAGGGGAAACAAAGGGAATGGGAACAGACTTGATTCATTAATGGGTGAATACCCCATTAACGGCCACTGCCTGGTGGCCTTTAACAGAGTCCTTGGAGTCACAGACAGTCACTGGTGTAAGTTATTTTTTAAAAAGCTACAAGGAGTTGCTGTAGGGCCTCTGGGTCCCTTTTTCCTAGTGACAGTAGTGATGCTGTCCAATGAAAGTGAGCAAGTAGAGCACTTAAGAGAAATTTAGGTCTCTTTTTAACTAATTGTTATATGCCCACATTGTTACCTTCAAATCAAGCGTACGCTTTATATATATATATATATATGTAAAGCTGCAGTATCCTGCTGCAGCTATTGGCCTGTCCCCATCCCCATGGAGATGACCAGTGCCCGGGAGGGGGCCGCCTCACTGTCCCTGCATCCTTCCCAGCTACTTGGCTGGGGGGTGGGACAGCACTGGCTGCAAGGTCCTGCTTTGCTGCTCCAGGAAGTCCAATGGTCCTGGCCCCTGGAGAGCTGTTGATCCCTACAGTGCCCTGCCATGTGTAGGGCATGAAGAACAAAACTCTCCTGAAAAGCAGCTGTTCATTATTGATCCCTGTCCAGCATCTCCACACCAGCTTTGTAGTAGAAGAGGCTCACATGCAGCTCAGTAAAACCAAGCAAAGCACACTGAAAGGAGAAGAGGACTCACTGCTACAAAAAGGCCACGGTAGTATACAAAACACCATATTCCCAGCACTGCTGCTCACTCCTGACAAGCAGCTACATCTTGAAGCAGAAAACAGGCTTGGAAAAGATATTTCTCAGGACACAATGAAAAGGGGAGACATGTTCCATGCAAGGCAACAAGTGGCATGTGCCCTTCCATCAGTGGTGTCCAAACCCATGCGTGCACAGCTACCTCATTACCCACCCAGGGACAACAGCGAGATGCCACCACAGGCCCGTGTCACACTTGAAGAAGGATGGCTAAAAGCATCCTTCCCAAATTGGCAAAGCCATACAAAGAAGTGTCACAGAGCCAGAGGATGGGGGGAAAGCCCTTTGGCTCCAGCCTGCCCCAGGCATGTTCTATACTGTCCCTCACATGTGCTTGTTCACCCCTTCTCAAAGGAGATTTCACAGCAGATATAGCCCATGTTGGTGTTTCACTGCCATGACCAATGATCTGCAATGGGTTACCTAATGCCAGGTGGTATTTACTGATGAATTTAAAAAGTTATGGGTTATTTAAACCTCCTTACTCACCTCTTCTCTTTCTCATTCCATAACTTGTATAACAAATGAAACAGGAAAGAATTACTCTTAGTCCTTTATAATTGGTTATCTTGAGCAGAGCTTTTGCAAATGATTTAGAAGGACACCTGCACATAGAATCACAGGATATCTCAAGTTGGAAGATACCTGTAAAGATCATTTTGTCCAGCTCTCCCAGTCTGTTAGTCTGTTCTATAATATTTCAAAGCACCGCTCTCCCTCTTGTGTCCATACCACCACACTGGGGCTGTCTTACATTAAAAACTCATACAGGGGTCAAGCTAAACCAGAAAAATCTTCAATCCAGGTTCTGCAATATCTCACTAGTCCTAGAAATTGTCACAACTCCTTTTTAGTTTTAGGTAATGGCACTTTTAAAGTTCCTTGGACCCTTTTGAGGTCAATACACCACAAGCCTGCAGTCAAAATATGTCCCAAATACTTAACCATTTTCTCTACCATTTGTGCTTTCGTTTCAGCTAGGCTAAGCCCTTTTTAGCTAGGAAATTAAGCACTATTACAGTGGCTTCCTCAACCATATTCTCTTATTCTCCTGATAGGAGTAAATCATCCACATATTGGAATAACCTAATCCATGGGGGCAGAGTAAATTTCTGCAATGTTTTCTGCAAGGCTTGTCCAAACAGGACCAGTGCCTCTGTATATCCCTATGGAAGGACTGTCCATGTCAATTGCTGCTTTACTATTTTTTGTTTTTCCTCTTGATCTCATTCAAGGGCAAAATACTGTTTACTATCCTCTGTAAGTGGGCATCCCCAAAAAGCATCCTTTAAATCAAATACTGCACAGTAGGGGTGTGAGGAGAGAATCTGGTTCAGGGCGGTATAAATATCTGGGACTGTGGGGTGCCCTGGTTTAATAATATCATTTATTATCTTCGAGTCTTGTACCATACTATAGGTTCCATCCAGTTGCTTAACTGGTAGGATGAAAGTATTATAAGGGCACATACAGTGCTCTAACAGGCCCACCTTAAGTAAAGATTCAATAATAGGTTGCAACCCCTTTCTCCCCTCTTTTGAAATAGAGTATTGTTTCTTAGACACTACTTAACCGGGTTATTTCAGAGTAATTTGTATAGGTTCCATTTCTAATTTTCCATCATTTCCCAGTACTGCCCATACTTCTGGATTTACCCTGGCTTAAGTGCCATCAGATAATTTGAACAAGGTTATAACCATGTCTGCTTCTGCCCTTTTCTTTTCAATATTAATTTGTATTCCTAATTTAGCCACTAAATCTCTCCCTAACAAATTGCAGTCACAGTTTGGAGTGAACAAAAGTTCATGCATTTCATATTTGCCTCCCACACCTACTAATAGTGGTTGGAGGAACAGTACTCACTCATGTTTTCCATTTACTCATTGGATAATTTGAGATCCTTTTGACAGTTGTTCTTCCCTTAGAACAAAACTCAAGGTTGGTCGAGAGGCTTCTATATCCACCAGGAAGTGCACCTCCTCCCAGTCTGGAACCCCCCTACAGGTTATCAAGGGCTCCAATGCATTGGGTCCCTGGTGTAATGATAGCCCCTGTCACCCCTAGCAATCCATTTCCATCAATCAGTGAACCTCTTCCTCATCAGGGTCCACTTGTCTCTGTGGACACTCTCTCTTCCAACAATCTTTCTTTTTGCAGATCGCACACTGATTCATTCTCAATTTATACCTGGGTTGGGCACCCTTTACTGAAGGAGATATGTTTTTAACAAATTCTGGTCATCATCCCCTTCCCTTGGGCCCTGGTGCCCTTTGCATTTTCCCACCCTGAGATTGCAACAGTTGAGCCATCACCTTTTCTTTTACTTTCACCTGTTCTTCACCTCTTCATACATATAACTGCTGAGCCATCCTAACTCCTCTAGGGGCTTCTCCTGCCACCCTTAATCTTTCTGTATCTTTTTTCTTATATCCAGCCATGGTCTAGTAACAAATTGCACTTTTAATATTGCATCAAAGGCTAGCTCTTCAGGGTTTAACCCCCCTGTTTTTACATTGCAACCCTAGTTTGCTCCAACCAGTGGGAAGGGCTCTCATCTTTTTCCTATTCTAGAGACATGGCTTTAGATATGTCATTAGTTCTAGGGATTGCTGTCTTAATTGCCCTAATTAGACAATATCAATAATTTGAAGATGGGACAAACTGACTTGATTATTAGGGTCCCACTGCGAGTCCCCTTGGGATATTTCATCATCCACCAGAGGCATATTTTGCCCTGTGCCTCCTGCCACCTGTGGATGTTCATCTTCCCATAGCTGACGGGCTTTTTGAAAGATCATTCATTTTTCTTGCGGCCTGAATACAATGCCTAAAAGAAAATCCCAGTCCTTCCAGGTAATCTGCATTTTCTGGATAAGCATTATTTCCTTGGTTACTTTCAGGGAAATGTTCAGGTCATTCTTCATGGCCTCCTCTTACCACCCTCCCTGGGTCTCCTTCCTTATTTACTCGTCAAAGTCCCTGTTTATTCCTCCAAAGTCTACTTTTGGAGGAATAATGTTCAGGCCATCCCAATGCCTTAACATTCTTTCCAATGTGCTTAACGGCAGTATTTCAGGGTTGTCATCCTGATGGTCAGTTTTCCCTCCTGACCCCTTTTACTACCCTCCCTGGGTGTCCTTTCCTGTTTACTCCCCGAAGTCTCCATGTACTCACTGGTGAGGTTTTCAATGTCTCCTTCCTATGGATTTCTTCATGGACTTTCAGGTCCACTACTTCTCTGTCTCTGGACAGTCTCAGGTACTCAATCAATCTCCCGGTGCAGGCTGACACCAGAGGGAGCTGATCACCAAATTGAGCAAGGCTGTTTCATGTAGCTGTTTTGGACCCTCACAAGAAAGCAAAACCCAATGGGCAGAGCCTTCATCCCCAGACCCCCAAACCCCAAGACCACTTCAGTCAGGGAGAAGACTTCGGCTGACTGCACTGAGTGCTGAATCACAGGTGGATGTGTCAGGCACTAGGATTTCACCTCTTCTGGCCAGGGATGAATATGTGAAAAGTAAGCTGGATGTCAGCCTTTCAGAAAGACTGGTTCTCTCCCAGCTGATGTACAAAACTACACAGCAACCTTACTCTGTTACTGACAACAGAGAGAATACAGCAATGAACTGGGGAGGAATAAGTTAAAACTCTTCCACATAGGACTAAAAAGTCAAGTGGTAAACTCATAACTTAATCCTCTCTCTACTACAAAACCAGTCTGTCAGCCACAGTTTTGAAGTCCTTTTACTTTTGTGATAGAACAGCAGTTGGTCTTTTGGCATTTGCCAAAAGGATATTGATAGCCTCTACCCCCTCTTCAGAAATTAGCTCTTCGTTTACAACAAAAAATACTCTGACTGTGCCTGTGGTAATAAACAGGGTTTCCAGCATCACTAATGTCTCCTTTAAACAGATTACTTCAATTACCAAATAACAGCTCAGGCCTGGAGAGGCAACAGGAGTATTCATATAGATTATGCACCATAGATTTCTTTTTCATTCCTTTATACTTACAAGGGAATTCATTCCCTTATACTTACATTCCCTTCCCTACAACTTCATGATTGTAGAGTTTTTCCTGTATTAATCCTAAATTTGTATATGTTTGACTTTGAACTTTAAAAGAAAAAAAAGACAGCACATCAGAAAAACAGAAGAAAAGATGTAAGCAAATAGTCAGCTTCATTAAAAAATAATAATAAAAAAAGACAACTGAGACAAGCTGGAAATAAAACTTTGTGCTGGACCATGTAATTTAAAAAGTCCTAAGAGAGCAAAAACTGTTAATCTGGCAGCAAATTTCAGTGAATCTGAATAGTAAATAAGCTTTAGATAACTCTAATTATGAAGATGCTTCAAATGCTTCTGCTGCAGCTGCCAAAACACCTTCTATAGCTGTATTCCGTGACAACATTTTTATCAAGCATTTGAAATGAATAGCATCATTTCAACAGACTGACTTCAATGTTCGTATGGCTATATTTAAACAGATTTTGTCAAGCTTCATTCCTATAGAAAGTCAAGAATACTACAGACTTCTGAGTGAAAAAATGGAACACATAACAAAACTCATAATCATAGCACAAAATTAAGGACTTTTTATTAAAGGGTACATGGTCAACAAAAATCCACTTAGATACAAGCAAACAGGTATATTTTTGTAATTCTTGGCCTGAAGAGTATCTGTCAGGTTAAAACAGTATAACTGAATGTATGTGAAACAAAAGTAATTGCAAAAATCCATTTGGTCAACTGGGGCCAATTCTATACTCCGTCCACCCAGAGGTTAAAGCACCTCTTTATGCAGGTGTTTAACAGCAAAGCATGTATGCAAATCTGTACTTAGAATTTAATGCCCTCTCATTATGTAGAATACTAATTTCTGTGGTTTCTTCCAGTAATCTTTTTCTTGCCATGTACCTAGTGATTAGGAAATCACATGTATCGAGAACAATGAAAATGAATTCCAAGTTCTTCCTGTCTCAACAGTATTTCAGTAGCTATAATGCTTCCTTTGTACGTAACATTTGAAGGCTTTAGGTTTGATATTTTTAGATAATACAATATAATTTCCAAAGGTGAAAATGATATAGTAGCATTTTTCAAAAAATTAATGAATTACCAGAAGTTGTGTTTTACCAACACTTAGGTGATTTCTTTCACTAAGCAGTTACTTGTCTCTGCCCATGGCAGAGGGTTTGGAACTGGATCATCTTTAAAGTCCTTTCCAACCCAAAAGCATTCTATGACACTATGAAAATGCTTTGAAATAACTCAGTGGCCTCTATCATCTACTGCATGAACTCCAGCAGGAGCCCTGAAAAGCTCCAGAATTATGGCAGCACATCCATCTTTTTCCATCCCTGGATGTTTTGAAATCTATGAAGTGACATTATGTAACTTCTGATTAGCTCTGACCAGGGTAAATGTTCATATTTTTTTCATATCCTATGAAAAGATTGGGGTTTGACTACTATTAGACCTGTTGTATCATAGGAAAACCAACTCAACCATAGTGACATTTCATCTTGGTTTAACCCCAGCCAGCAGCTAAGCCCCACAGAGCCATTTGCTCACTCCCCCTTGGTGGGGTTGGGGAGCAAATCGGAAGGTAGGCGTGAGAACTCATGGGTTGAGATAAAGACAGTTTAATTGGGAAGAAAAAGCTGCACACACAAGCGAAGTAAAACAAGGAATTCATTTATCACTTCTCATGGGCAGGCAGGTTTTCAGCCATCCATGGGAAAGCAAGGCTCCATCATGTGTGATGGTTGCTTGGGAAGACAAACACCATCACTCTGAATGTTCCTCACTTCCTTCCTCCTCCAACTTTATATACTGAGCATGATGCCATATGGTGTGGGATATCTCTTGGGTCAGTTAGGGTCAGCTGTCCTGATTGTGTCCCCTCCGAACTTCTAGTGCACCCCCAGACTGCTTGCTGATGGGGTGGAGTGAGAAGCAGAAGAGGCCGTGGCTCTGTGTAAGCAGTGCTCAGCAATAATGAAAACATCCCTGTATTTCCTACACTGTTTCCAGCACAAATCCCAGACTCAGACCCAAACCAGCTACTATGAAGAAAATTAATTTGACCCCTGCCAAAACCAACATGTTTTTACTGTATTTGGGTGGGTTATTTTCACATGCTATGAAATTACTGTGCCCACTGAGTTATCTACAGGGTTTTAGAAAAGAAGAGATGGGGAAGCTTTCAATGTGTTTTACTTCTTCTGCTTTTAGAGGGTCCTTGTTAATTTCTTTTTCCGTTACACTAAGTGAAGACAGTAAATAAACCCAAGCTTCTAAAAAAATTCTTCATTGTACTTAAACAAAACATAATTTCTGGACTGTAAATTCATGGTATACTGGGGAGCTAGTTATTTAACCACAAGCTTTATTAATTATTACAGGACAGCTAACCAAGGGCAGAAAGGAGGAAATGGAACTTTCCAGCCTTCACTTTGAAGATTTTTCTCCTAATATTGTACAAAACAAATTAACTTCATTCTAACAGAAACAGAAATAGAGTCTTGACTATAGCAACCTCATTGTGCTGTGTTTTCAGGGTGGCTTGTCAGCAGCTGTCTGATCAACTCTGATCTTGCTTCCTACTGTAAACATCAAAGATGCTTTTTGTGGTTTACCATAAAAATAAGCGTCAGACTCCAGCATGGACTCTTTCTGGTTGTTGTCTTATGAGGATAGCAAACTGCGGAAATGCTGTCTGCAGAAGTGCTAGAAGAGATTCAATTTCTGTTTACCCTGTTCCAAAATCCCTTTTTTGCTTCTCTTTTCTCTCTTACCAAAGTTGTACCATTTAGTCGTTTACATAGCAAATTTATCTCAAAACCCATATGGTGGCTTGAGTGCCAAACTTGGAAGTTTAGTATTAGACAGCCAGCATCAGTCCACCTTTGTTTTCACATATAGTAGAACAGATCTTCAACAGACCCCAACAACGCAATGGCTGTATGGATTTTGTATCAAATTCTGTACTCAGTTGCACTAGTAATGATCATGATCTTAATCCACCAACTTTACAGAGTGAGATTACTGTTGATGAGAACAGAATTCATTCCCCAACAAGCACCATTTTTAGAATTTCTGAGAGCCTCACAGCTTCCTTGAATGCCTCTTTAGCAAAGAATAATTTTACTCCTATGCTTGGTTTAGGCAATAGTCCCATTCCCTACTGGTGACATTCAATTTAGCCCCCACAGAAGTCAATTAGAAACCTACTTTAGCTACAATTGAACTGTATCTCTGTTGAAAGGTTTATCTGCAAATAGTTGTCTAGGTTGTTACATGCCCTCTGCAGGCACCATGAAGACATCAAGGCCATCTATCTATGTGCAGAACCTTTGTAACAATACAAAATCTAGTATCATCAGGTTGTTCTCAAAGTAATAGGAAAGCTGCCAGCATTATAGAACATCAAAAGTTTTTTGAAAAGATTAATAGCATGTGTACTCCAAAGACCTGCTCTGAACATGCTAAAGGCCAGTAAAAAGGAATCTGAAAAGGGATTATCCTTTCGGTTTTTTATGTGTACATACGTGTAATCAATTTATTATTGTAATATAACTGTCACTTGGATTAAAGAATCACAATCTCTAAAACAAATGAAATATTAGATATTATATATTTTTGTGCAAATTTGTTCAAATAGTAGTGACTAGCTCTTGGCTGGTATGTCTTGAGTGATCACAGTGACATACAAAATGAGTGCATTTTACACGCACGGCAAGTTTGCCAAGTTCAGCTTCTTACAAAATATTTAAAAATTAAGATCTGTACAAAACCTGCATACATTTTAGCTACTAGGAATAAAAAGTGGACAGAATTCACACATAAAGTGGACAGGCTAGTCAGTGTTGGTTTTGGTGGATTTAAAGTCAATACATCTTTTTGGTATGGTGGTCATTCTAGATAACATGATCCAGATACTTATGATGTCCCAAAAATGTAGCTGCTCTGAGGGATTCTGAGTAGCACATCCATGAAAAATCTTGCATCGAGACCAATCTTTCACTGTGGTGAGGGAGCAGCTTAAACATACTCCCTCTGTCTCAGAAAGGATGGCTGTGAGCTGGGTTCACTGCTAAACGCTGTTGTTGTACCCACCTAGCACAGGAGGCTCCTGCTCAGCGTGCTGTCCTGAGCTGGAAGCCCTACGGTGATGTTCTGAGGCAGGCAGGAAAAATGGGTGGCAAGATTCTAGGTGTCACTGTTGAGCCAGGTGCCTCAGAGGCTGATACAGCAATGACTAATTTCTAGGCATCAGTAATTATGTCTTGTATATGCATACCATGCTTGTAGGGAAGTAAACAAAACTAAGTCTGTGCAGTCCTTTATCAGGCAAAATAATCACGAAAAATGCAAAGGGAAGAAAGGAATCTTCTTCTGTACACCTCACATTATTTTTTCCTGTGCTTTTTAATAGGGTTTGATGTTTGGAGTTCCAAAGTACTGCCAAAACTAGTACAATTACATTGTACGAAGCCACTGCACCTACATTCATTATTTCTGATTATAAAAAAGAACAACTTTAATCTCAAACCATGTACTGAGTGCTGAGAAGAAATCTAGGGCACAAGAATATTTGGAATATGTTTAAGCGATGAAGCAATGACAGTTTTTTCTTCATCTATGAAAGAGGATTTCTTTTCATGTTAAGCTTTAAAATTCAACAGCTTTTTCTTCTCCAAAAAGAATGAAATTCTCAGATCCTTCCCTAAAATATTAACTAGTAAGTGGACTGTCTTAAGTGCTTCTGAATCATCTTGTGGGAGATGCCATGTCTTCTAAGCTACACAGCTACCAAATGCATTAGCCAAGTGAAAGGGCAACTGGCACCTGCACTCAGGAGTGGCATTTCATCAGAACAGCACAGCAGCAGTAAATGTTATCACTTTGGTCAAGCTGGTATATCGCAATTTAAGTAATTCAAACTTTTAAAATATTAAAAATCTATGATATTTGAAGATGCTGAATTTTAATTTATTTCCTTAAACTACTTAGGAATACATTCCATAAACAGTTCTACATCTCTACCTTGGTTTAACCCCAGCCACTAAATAAGTATCACATAGCTGCTCACTCACTCGCCCCATGAGGTGTCCTGTCTCTGCTTCCTGGCACATGAGAGACTGAAAAGTCCATGATCAGGGTAAGCGCTACTTCAAAACAACTAAAACGTCAGTGTGTTATAAGCCTTGTTCTCAGATTAAAGCCAAACCATAGCACTGCCCCAGCTACTAGGAAGAAAATTAACTCTATCCCACACAAAACCAGGACAATTACAAATAAAATAAATTTGTGTGAATACACTGAAACCTCATGCAAAAAAGCTGTACATTGTTGACCGCAGGTCTGCTAAGAGCCATCATGATCCAGAGTCAGTTTGCCTCTTGTTTGGTGAACACTGGGACATTGTGGAAAGACAGCTTAATAAAGATGTGACCAGCAGTAACAGAGTGAAGTTATAAATGATTTTTTTAACATAAAATTAAATATCTGACTACCCTCATTCTCAGGGTGTTTAGTGCCCACAGTTGCCTTCTTAAGACCTAAAAGAATTAAAGACTTAAAAATATATAATTTTTTTTAATAAATAATCACAGCTGAGAACAAAAAGTTAAAGTTTCTGTAAGCTAACACCTGGAAATTAAACACTGTTCTATAAAATGTGTGGCATCCTCATGGGTTGTAACCTGCAGAGTGGAAGCCTCTATGTCCCCCATGTCATTGTTTCTCAGTATGTTGGCTTTTTTTTTACTAATTCTTTCTTCTCTGAGGATGAATAATTTGCAAAAATCTTCTCCTCTCTGTGTAAAGCCCTTTTAGAAGGAAGCTAATACAAAGAATTTGTAAGTCAGGAAGGGAGGAAAGTTACAGGATAGGAATTTTTTTCTTGCCATAACTGAGCCCTGTTGTATTCTTATTTCTTTTATCTTGATGGCTGTTGTCCCATAAGCAACAGAAAACAACTTGTTAGGAAAGCTTCTGACATGTACACCTATGTACATATATTCCAGAATTGCCTGGGTTTGCCTGATTTTGTGTGTTGTTTCACATTTCTTTAGCTGAGGTTATAACCTCAGAATTAGAAATGAAAAATGATAATAACTGTAACAGCCTCAGTAATTACTAAGTAACTTCATTTTAATGCCCCTGAAGGGCACTTCAGTGGTTTTGTATATAATTATTCAGAAAAGAAGCCTCTGCCTATTCTGCTAACATACTGAAAGACAGGGATTCTTTCTTCAGATGTCGTAGTACAGGCACACCCAAATTAACAGGTAAATCATATTAGTGGTCACTGAACACACAGCATTAAACTCATTGCTACAGTTCTAACTGCCATGAAGTTCAAATTAAATCTGTTAATCCAGGTGGGGGAGAGGATTTAGGCAGGAGAAAAAGGATTTGTCATAATACAATAGAAATGTAAGGTTGCAAGGATCTGAAAGGTCATCTAGCCCATCCTTCTGCTCAGAGATGGGGTACGTACCACCTCTAAGAGATACTTAATTTGTTCTTGAATCACCTTTGCTGGAGAATTAAGACAAACACCCTGTATAATCTGATCCAGGGCTTAACTGTGCTTAAACTATTCTTGAACTGAAAGTTTTTTTCCTAGAATGTACCGCACAGTACTCTTTATGAACGCATCCAGGCTGAACCGGCTGCTGCTTCTGCAAGAGCTTGACCCTCGGTTGTATTCAGCGTTACGGTATAAACCAGGGGAATTCTCAAAGTACTATTACTGTGTCCTGTATTAGTACATTTGAAGATCTGGCCTGTCATGTGTGAGTCTAGCATTGCCACTATCACATTCAATATTGTTTTCAGGAATTGTGAATTTTTTCCACACACTCTGTGCATCAACAGGCTGCCTGTGCCAGAGCAGCCTGCCTGCCTGGCCAGCCAACATTGTCCCAGTACCTTCTCTTCAGCTCCTGCAAGAGCTGTGTATGGAAAAGTTCTGCAAGTTTGGACAAAGCTGCTCTTTGGGGTTACAGTTTTGAGATAATCACAATACTATCTACCATTGTGTGTCTCTTTGACACTCCCTGTTTTCTAACAGGGTTTTAAGAAGAAGAAATGAATGTAACTTTTAAAACATAATTTGGAAAAAAAGTGTCTTGTGGAAGGGCTCTTCAAGGCACTCTACAGGCTATCATTATGGACAAGTCCAAGAGGGATAAAATGAAACTTGCTTATCTTTCACAAGCCTTTCTAGCATATGCCTGAATTTTCATCAATGCTGCACTAAAAAAACAGAAATTCTGTTAAACCTTTGCCAGAAGAAATTAGGAAAGTCAGAAATGATCTTCCTTATGGAAGGCTCTGGGACTCAAGATGATAAAATGCAGCACTCCAAAAGTAGACATCCACAATTTTAGTAACCAGAAATTTAAATTAATATGTCTCTTTAAGCTGAAAGAAAAAACTCAAAACTTTGCCTACTCACTTTCATAGCTAAACATAAAAAGCATTTTTTTCCCCAATATACTTTCACTATGTGTGTACTACTTAGTACAAGTGTAAAAATGTTATATATATTTAAATATATTCCAGTAGTTGGATTCAAAATATTCTAGTCTCACTTCTTCCTTCCTGCACTTGATCTTGTGATCTTGGAAATATTTGAATTGAGTTATGGGCTTCAGGTGAAAGAACTTTACACTAGATTCACAGTATATTGGGGCATGCTGGTATTTCCAAGTAACTTCTCTTTTGCCAGCAGCAGCTGCCTCTGTCCATAGCCATGCTATGCCTCACAGCCAGGCACTGTGTCTTCTTCGAAGGTGCTTCTGTCCACAGCTCAATATGATAGCTTTTGTGCCTCCAGCTTCAGAGAGACCCAGAGCTCCTGCCACCTCCTCTGGGCAGAAAAGGACCTGCCCATGCACTGAAGCCTGCTGGAGCCGTTCCACACCAAAGTGCAATCTCACCCCATCTATTTTTTGAACCTGACAGATGTCTGTCATGGAATCCATTCCAGTGCAGCTCATTTCTTAAGACATGGGTAGGATTTAAGTGGTTATGCATGTCACCTGCCATAAAGAGCCTAGGTTCTTCCAGAGAGTTGCCCTCCTACTCACTTAATGTAAAGGAATCCTTGATTTCAAATAATCTGAAAGCAGCAGTTCAGCTGAAACTGTACTGTCATTAACATTTGCTTTGACAGGGAAGTTACTGCAGTAATTTCTTCCAATCACAGAATTTCCTATGGCAAAGTGAGGAGTGGTAAGACATTTGCCTGTGGACCAAAAAGTCATCAGGGTGTAAGTTTCACTGTTCCTAAAACCCAGGAAAAAGGAACACAGTTTGACTATACTCCCTTATGTATTATATAGGAAAATAATGTATGGGCTGGCTGACAATAGAAGACAGGGCATTAATAACTTTTAGCTTTTCTGGTTATTACAATAAATAATTACAATGCCTGGGATTTTTCTTTACTTTTTTTTTTTTTTTTAAACTGTATAAGGACACAGTATTACTTCTAAAAAACTTTTAAAAACCTTTATTATGATAAATGCAAGCAACTTAATTTGTCAAATGCACTATTGATCAGAATAGTCTGCATGTATCATTTCTGTCTATTTTCCAAGGTGAATGAATAGGAAATGCAGTGAGATATGCAGGGGTATATAAGCTGATAAATCTTTTCAACTTTTTTTTTTCTCTGACACTAATGAAGATAAAAACATGCATGAAAACATTTGCAAGCAAATTTCTTTATTTTTCCAAGGACTCTGTCAGGAGGGATTAAACATATTTTAACAAAATTGATAGACAACAATTGCATTTTAAGAAAATAATTCTATTTAGCAGTGATTTTCTTTCTACAGCAAATTTTACTATCTCTTTTTATTTCAGAAGATTCAATGCAAGTTTGTTATATAGAAAAACACAGGAAACAAAAATGCACCTGACTGCAGCAAATTCTCTCTTGCAGGATGGTAGATCTGAAAAGTGCAGTTATAATGACTTTGATTTAAAAAAAAAGCCTCACTATTTTTACTTCATAAATGTATGCATCATTATAGTTTGAAATGTGCTCCGACTGCACAGTTAGCACACTAGCTAACTAGGGTATCTATGGTCAGAGATACTAGAGTATCTATGAGATATGGTCAGAGATACTAGAGTATCTATGGTCAGAGGTCTGTGATACTGTTTAGAAGGAAGGCTGGGGCTGCTATATCATCATACTTATGTCAATGCTTTATATCTTCCAGGATATGTAGAATCAAATCTTCCTTTAAAATAGATTGGATTTAGGTCCTGACTGCCTCACAATTGAGAAACTGCAAATAGCTCGTTTGGTTTTTTTTTTCATCTCTATGTTGTGTGTTGAGGAACAGGCATGTTCAGGACCGAGTTCCAAGTCCTCTGGGTGCACTGCCAAGCCCAGTGTCTGTTTGGGTGTTGCCATAGCATTAAGCAATGTAGTTCTAGCTAATTACACAGACATTACACTGGCTTTATGAAAAGGCACTAAAAAGAGCTAAAATCATAAACAAGCACATTGACAATCCATGAGTTCAAATTTCAACACAAAAATATGCTAAGACACTGTGTGTGAAGACAAGAATTCCTCAGGTATGAATATATTTTTCTAATACTGTGTGCTAATGATGCATAAATATATAGTCAGCAATAGAACAACTTCTAAGAACAAGAAAGAAACCATTCAATTTTTACAAGGCAGAATAGGTCTACATGACTTGCTGCAGAAGCCCTAGTGGTGGTACAAAGATGGGATGTAATTATCAGATTAAGCTACAAGGTAGATGCATTCATGCTAACATTATTTTCATGTATAATATGACACAGGATATTTCCTTCTGACAGAAAAGTTACATTGGATAGAGAAGTATGTAGGAAATATATATTTATCACTCAGTTGAATAGCCTGACTGGAACACTGTTTTACCACAATCCCTCTGAGACTTCCCTTGGAGATCTGGAGAGGAGAGAAAAGTGTGAAAAGAAAGAAGGAAGAGGAGTTCGAAGACTAAATATAAATACGCACTGTACAGTTGTTCTGGACTTACCTGTAGGTAGCAAGAGGCTTGGACAGCGGTTCATCTTCTTTTGCTCATGTTTTTTCTGAAGCAGATTGCTATCTAGGAGAAATTCTGACTGTTTCACACAATCAATAGGAAAGCATAATGAAATATGACCCCAGATACATAGCAGCCTTAGGCCAGACACTCAGCAGCAGCATATGGAATGAGTAAGAGAATACGTAACATATGTGCCACAGCCATAATAACCACACCACTGTCTACTGCAATAAGCACATCCAGCTTTGATATTCTTCAGCCCTTCTATTATCTTGTGACTTTTGAACTAGTGTAGTTTTTCTGGAGTGTCATTTTAACTTTAGCTACATATTATGACTAATCCAACCAATGTTCACAAGTAGCTATGAACACAGGGAAGAGCAAAAGATATTGTCACCATGGCTACAAATGCAGAGCTGGAGTGAAAGGCATGTTAAGAGAGGGAGGTGTGCTTTTCCCAAAGTACTTTGTTTCTCTCACATCTTTTGCTTTGAAGAGACTGGAATACATTCATGCTCTTCTTCACTTCCTAGTTCTTTACCTAGCATCCAGCAATGCTCCACTTTTCTGCATGCAAAAGTTCTTTAGAAATGCACCTCATTCTGGTATAATAAAGCAGTAAATGAAATAACAATTTTATTTGTATATTTGCACTTGCTTTAGGTGCAAATTTGCTCAATAATTACTTTTCTCCACATTTTTGTCTGACTATCCAAACACTAGAAGTGTACCAAAATTGCTTTACATGGAGTGATGTTCTTCACAATGGCAGAGGCCAGTCATCCTCACATTTTCTTACAATCTTTGGCCTGATAATACACCTTTATGCCAGCCTGATGCATACTGCTAGAAGGATTCTTATGAGATCCAGAATTACATGAAGAAGCTTCATGGAAATGAAGTAATATAAGAAAAGTAAACAGAATTGCAAAAACGTACAAGCAGATGACAGGCTTTTAGGACACCTGGCCTTCGTAGGGATCATACTGACAAGTGACCAGAAAAGCCACGTTAGGAGTTGTCAGAGTGCTGTGGGATGACACTGATGACTCACAAAGCAATTACAAACTTTTGCTTGAATTTGCTCTCTTAACAAATCACAGCTAAAGAACAACTTAATGCTTCCAGTTCACATGCTGGCATGAACATTGGTAGCTCATTAACAGCTCTGTTATGGTGGACATATGACAGGCGTCTTTGAATTTTACATCAACAGTTTTAGCACCTGCATTCTCTAATACAGAAAAAACTATTATGCTCAGACATATTTGCTTAAATGAGGAAACCTAACCATCTATGTTGTTTCTAACATATAATTAGTTAATTATAATCCCAAAAGGGTTGTTACTCAAATATTTGAGTCATCAGTTGTTGAAGATGACCAGCAGAATTTGTAGACATTTAATGCAATAGAATATAGAATGCATTTGCAAAAAACAAGAGGTTAGTTATGAAGATTTGAGTGCCTGGTTTAAAATACTTTGACTCCCAGACAAGGCGGCTGGGAGTCAAAAAGCTATGAATGTCACAATAATTTATTATCAAGAGGTAGTTACATGAAAATCAGACTTTTTTCTCTAATAAAGCAGTGGGAAATATATTAAAATACTTCATAAGTAAGGCAGTTATCCTCTTTTTGTCACTTTCTCGTACTATTGTATAGTGCTATTACCCATGAAGTGCCGTGTCCAGCAGGGGAGAAGTTTTAAATAGCAATACAACACAGGTGAAGAGATGCTTAAAAGGAAAAAAAGCAGGAAGAGATCTGTGAGGCAGCTCAGCTGCTACTGTTTTCACATAGGTACTGAACTGAACAAAAAGAGTCTATCAGTCTAAGTGGGGATCTCAAAGCATTTCAGGCACTTCTTGTGTATTTACTCATTCTTAAGTGTAAGAAATAATGCATTACTAATTTTGCAATTCTTTTGAATGCTCAGATAAGTCCTCTATGGTGACCTAAGAAGCTACTGTGTTACGGTCGTTCCTTTTTAAAATTGTTATTATGTAATAAATACATTGGTGATTTTTTTTTAATCTTACAAATGACCATATGTTCCTTAAACCTGACTTTTGACTGCATTGCATACACATTTAATACCAGCTAAATGCATGCAACTAGAAAAATGTTTTCGGAGTTGAGCTTTAAAAATAAAATATTTCACATCAGTATGATTACAAATGATTTATCATATTTGTTCATTAGTGCTGTGAAATAGCCCAAATACTTATTAATTAATGACTTGAAAGTTATCAAGGAGGTAGACTGATATTCATGACTTGATTTTGACAACAAATACAACAAATTAGTAACTATAATCGATATGATTATGCAAAATGCAAGCAGATGCTAGTGTTTGTTGAAAATGGAAGAATTCTTTCTGAAAGTTGAAACATAACGGGTGCATGATAATTTTCCACTGTTTTCATACCTGTCTAATGCAAAAGGAGCCAAAATTTGGAACTGAATGGCAAAGCTTCAGTAATTGATCATTGAAATGTAACAGTTAAAGACAGACTAAGCAATGGCTATCCAAGTTGGTCACTGGTACTTCTCCAAACCAAAGTGGAACTATAAAATGTATGTTTATGTAGCAGAATTTGTATAGAAAGAACATTATGAAATGTTCAGTTCAAGTAATTGAGATGACGTGGAATTACACAGGGTAGAATAATTTTTTTTTTTTTTTAATTCATAGTTAGTCTCTGCCTAATTCTTATGTAAGTCTAAACCATTTTTGTTACATTTTGGTTGTATTTCAAAAATATCTATAAGTTAAAAAAAGCATATCTTTAATTCTGTTATGATTACAAGAGGCCTTATTAAAGGCATTGGACTCTTTGTGAAATTATTTGCATGACACCTTTTTCAAAGAGATAATTTTTCCCAGTGTTTGTCAGTAGTCTAAATTAAATGGACAGTGACTAAACTAAAAAGCCAAAGTGGTTTTGCTGGATGTATCTTGATACCTTTAATACTATAATTCCACCAATACCACAGTGAGCAACACCTTCTATGAGTAATGTGGTTAAGACCTAAATTTCTCATGGAAAAAAAAAAAAAAGAAAAAAGGTGGACAAGGATAAGTTTTAAAAAGGTGTTAAACTTTCACTCTTGATTTTTTCCTTAAAACTTCATCAAAGGGGTGATTCGTACTAGTTAGAGCCAATACACATAGCAACAAAGTTGTGGAAGATGGTTGTTGTTTGCTTTACTTTTCTCTGAGTTTCTCTTCTGGCTCTTGGTTGTGTGTGTACAGAACAGAATGATTTGGGTCAGAAGGGACTTTAAAGATGAACCACTTCTAACCCCCTGACATGGGCAGGGACCCCTCCCACTAGACCAGGTTACTCAAGACTCTGTCCAACCTGGCGTTGAACACTGCTAGGGGTGGGGCATCCACGGCTTCTCTGGGCAACCTGTGCCAGTGCCTCAGCACCCTCACAGGGAAGAATTTCTTCCTAATAACTAATCTAAATATCTAAATCTACCCCCTTCCAGTTTAAAGACATTCCCCTTTGTCTTGTCCCTACATGCCCTTGTAAAAAGTCCAGATTCCTCGTAGGGCCTCTGCAGGTACTGGGAGCTGCTCTGAGCCTTATCTTCTCCAGGCTGAGTAACTCCAGCTCTCGCAGCCGGTATAGGAGAACTGCTCCAGCCCTCTGAGCATCCTCATGGCCTCCTTTGGACTTGTTCCAACAGCTCCATGTCCCTCTTGTGTTGGGGTCCCCAGACCTGGATGCAGTACTGCAGGGGGGTCTCACAATAGCAGAGTAAAGGCGTCCCATGATCTGCTGGATGCTAGACATGCTTATTTTGATGCTGCTGGTTGGCTTTCTGGGCTGCAAGCACACATTGCTGGGTCATGTCCAGCTTTTCATTCCCCACTATCCCCAAGTCCTTTTCCAGAGGGCTGCTCTCTCCAATATGTGTGTACATGTATATAAAGCCTATAAGAACTGGAAGCCATAATTTCTTGACTCTGATTTGCTGTGTATCATACTGATTTTAGTCTGAAATTGCCAGTGGAGGCAGGGAGAATATGTGAGGCAAGGAGGATGACAGGCTGGGGGGAGGGTGCAGCTCTCTGGGGAGGGGGGGGTTCGCAGTGTCAGCTGTCATTACATATTATCTGTTGATGATTGGATTGGGGGATTATTTTTCACAGACTGGCTTTGCTGGGCAAGAAGTGGTTGTGTGTTTGGGGTATTTATTGTGATGCTGCTCAAGGTAACCAGGAAGATGTGCAGGAAGGACAATTTTAAACTGGTGCTGCCTTCATCACACCAGGAACTGTCCTCGTAGGAGAAACCCAAAGGATAATGTTTAACGAAGTGGCTTGCCTGAGGTACAGGAGTCATTATAGGGAAATGAGGAACAAAGGGTGTTTTGTTTTTTATTTAAGCCGTA
>NW_009933991.1:0-221 GCF_000696875.1 Nestor notabilis | reverse complement strand
CTGCCAGGCTGGGAAGCATGGACAATGCTTCTAGGCTGTTCTACGTGGCACACGGGAACCGTATGAGCAGACTGTAGGTAGATAAAGCCATTACATTAAAACTTAGAGCAGCTCAGCCACCATCTGGTGCCAAACTGGCGCGTGTCGTGTTTCTAAGTCGGGGCCAGGTCCAAGAGGTCGAGGCTCCACAGGCGGCCTTCCGCTGGGACGGGCGGTTCCCA
>NW_009933990.1:0-6071 GCF_000696875.1 Nestor notabilis | reverse complement strand
AGAGGAGAGGAGAGGAGAGGAGAGGAGAGGGTTTTTTTACTGTTCAGAATGGAAGTATGAAATAACAGATCTCTCTTGAAGCATATCACTGTAGACACAGACTTTGATAACTGAAGCCCATAGCCAGTCATCTCATATGGAGCCCGAGCTGTTTTGTTCATTTTTTTCTTTCTTCCTATTTTATTTTAGAATTAACATCTGCTTTGTCCATGATGGAAGTATCTGTATGAGTGTGTGTCTTTGTGAAATATGCATGGCTGTGTGCCTATGAATACATATAGGAATGTAAAAAAACAGGTTTCAAAGGAACAGGTGAATTGTATTTATCAGAATGTTTTGTGTTCTTTCCTGGTCTCACTGAATGCCTTCTGATTTTACTCTTTTTTTTTTTCCCCCCCAAAAGAAAGAATAAAAGGAAAACCCCCCAAAAAAATTGCTAAAAGTCCTTTTCTGAAACACTAAAGTAAATGAGAGACTCTGATCTCTTAAAAGCTCTTAGTTTTGAGTAGAAAAGCTCATGACTGTAGCTGACATGTTAGTGAAAAAGTATCTTCAACCTGCTTGTGCAAAAAGCCATCTTAGTCATAAATATTATCCTTACTGTTGATAAAATGTATTTTTACTTAAACAAAGGAAAAAGGACACCAATGTATGGGCTCGAAATATGGAATGTTTTTGTTTGTTGAAAGATTGTAACAAAATCTCTCATTCTCCATTATGCTTTAGTGTATTGGATACTAATTACCACTTTCCTCCCTTTGGAGTGAATTGTTATTTAATTATTAAGATTATTTTCTTTCTATTATTTTGCATTAAAAATATTGCCACTATTGGCTGAAGAATTAATTGTCTTTGCAAGAGTGTGTGAATTGTTTGCGGAGGTATTTGGTGAGCTTCTGAGCAAATGAAAAGCCACAAGACTTTTGGATATTTCCATACCGCAGTTAAATGGTGACTGTAGCAAAGGATCTGTACTGGAAAGGGATTTTATTTAACTAGATTTGGACATGAATAGCAGTGAAAATGCTATGGCATGGACTTCAGTGGGAGCACAGAGACTGCAGAAGGCTCGGGTCCTTATATGTAAAGCTAAGCTTTCCATATAGCAACATCGGTGATGCGATGGTTTCTTGGGGTAGTTAAATGAAGGTAGCTCTGGAAAGAATGGATGGCTATGTTCAGACATCCCAGCTACAGTACTTTGGCTTTAAGGAGATACTGACATTTTAAACAATTATTGCTTGAGAAATTTGAGTCTCTTTTGACTGTCTGTTAACTCACACTTTAGAAAATTATTGCTAAGGGCATCTAGGGATACACAAGAGAATGGCAGCAACCTGACCAAAATTTAAATAATAATTCCTTAAAATTCCTGATTTTCAGCACCAGTGGAAGTCCCATGCAGAACAGTCACTTACATTATTTTTCTTTAACATTCAGAATTTTTAGCATCCAAATTTATCAAATAATGAACTATCTGCTTAAAAAGAGTGTCTTGATATAGTCACTAAGTCACAGTGCTATTCCTATTTTTGTCAACAGAACTTGAGTATGGAACATCTAGTTGTTTATGCCTCCAATAGTCTTCACGCTGAACTAGGTTTCTGGCAATTTCAGTATAAACAGGTCTAGATTTTCTGAACTTTCATTGTAACCAGGAGAAGGACTGGAAAAGGAGGAGAAATGCAATTGTCTGTTTTTCCTCATGTTATCTTGCATTATGTGATACTGTCAGAAGTTTGCAGTTTCTTGTCAGACAGAGGCTCTGTCTGCTTGCGACAGCACCCTGTGTGCCTCACAGGAGAGTTTCTTACTGAGGCATCTCCTGAGTCTCTGACATCTGTTCCTCTACTTGGAATAAGAACTGCTCTGCCTTCAAATATGTTTGTAATACCTTTTGGAAACCTTCCACAGGCCTGCATTAAAATTTGCTTGGCCTAGTGACCAGTCATGTATAATTCATCTTAAAAAAGAAAATGTATACTTGAAGGCACCTGAGAAAGTGCTGCCAGGTAGGACTGAGTCCCATATGTGCTCTGGCTATTTGTCTTGATCTTTTCCAGGAACAGTGTGATTTGTGATGAAGCTGCCACGAAATAATTGACTTGCAATGATGTATACTGAGTCAGGTGAGATATGCCTCCTTATGCTAAGAAATTGATAGCTAGTTTAAAGCAAATGCATAACTTAATCATTCCATTTTCACAATGGTAAGGCTAGTTGTATACATGGGAAGATAAAATAGTTCAGGATAAACTGGTTCTGAGTAGTATGGTTGTGATCTCAACACTGAACACACTTGAACTGACAAAAAGACAGTGTCCTTTCTTGTGTATCCTACTTAGTTTGCCCATAATGTAGCGCTGGATCCTAGCTGGGGTAGGAGAAAAAGTGGCCTGGTATTTACATTTAACTGTAACTTCAAATCTTTACTTCAGGAAATTAATTTTTTAGTGCAAGTTTCCTACCAAGTCTGCTTATTGTTTTCCAAATACACATTCAACGTCACTTCTGGCAGCTACCTCCGTATACTTGAGTATTTAATGGTTTACAATTAGCATGTCATCTTGTGAATTCAGAACCCATGAGGGCTAAAATGAATATTTATTATAAAATCACCATAAGTTTAGCCACTGAAATGACGTAGGTACTACATTTCCCTTTTGTTTTATTTATTTATATCACAATGGAAAGAACAACTGAAACCCATATTATTGTAGATCAGGTCTGGTCAGGTCCCTCTTCTAAAAGCACATGAGTTCCCAGCTGTTAACCATGTTGCAGAGTGGCTGGATTGATCGCCTGATCATGAGTGGGGCAGCTCCTGCTGTGAGCCTGATTTCCAGCTCCCACCTCTGCTCTCCTTCACTTCATTGTCCCCTGGCCCCAGGTGCTGGATATCACACTTGATAACTGTTAGACACAAGACAAATGGGTACTTATCATTACTGTACATGACTGTAATGATGCAGTGTACACAATGCAGCTCATATTAACTGTTTTATTCCACAGATATAGCTCTGGGATGACGAAGTACAACCTTAGTTGTACAGATCTGAGAAGAGACAGAAGAGACGTGGCACAGTTTGGTGCTAAGACATTTTTTTCTTTTCCCCAGAGTGGTTGAAGACCTACTTTCCATCAAGTTCCATCTTAATGTATTTAAAATGTGTGACAGATGCAAACCCTTTATTTCATCTTCTATGTTATGTATGAATTAGGGAATGGGTACAATTACCAATATTTATTCTTAGTTGAGCTAGCTGAAATGAGTCTGTCTCCATTCTTGGTCTCAATAACATCCTCTCTGAAGACTGTTCATAAATCCTTTTAATTGATCAGGTTTGAACACAACATTTCCTTTTCAGTAAGAGGATAGTTAGCTCTCATTTCCTCATACAAATTTTAGATTAATTAGAATTTTAGTCAAGGGAAATTTAGATAGATGTATTTTTTTTATGTACATCCCCAGACAATGAAGGATAACAAACATTTTAGAAAACAGCAACAGGGACAAGCAGTCATCAAGCCAACTCAATCAGAAATGCTGACAGAGCAAAATATGTAAATGCAATTTGTTCTTATGATTCTAGCCGTACATCCTCCAGGGGCATTAGGTCTCTGAGCCATCTGCCCTTTCTCACCTCTGCAGTAAATGGTAAATCCACTGGTATAATGTATGAGACATCTGTTCTCTAACCCAATTTCTTCTTGGTTTTGGGGAAATCCTTTTTGTAACACTTCATAAGATTATCTTAACTACTGGCCTTAAAACCTGTTTTTTTCTAGTACCTCTGGTAGCTATTTTTGAGGAATAATTACTCCTTATTCAGTTGCTGGCTCCTATGAATCCTTTTCCTAGACACTCGTCTCTCCGTGAGTCTGGGCACTTAGCCCAGGCTGTAGATTTCAAAGGCAGCAGGGTGCTGAGAGGTTAGACACCATAATGTTGTAAGTACCTTTGTGGGTCTAGGATTTCGTCATTAGCTGAAACTTGATACTCTGTTATTTGTTTGAGCAACAGCTGTATATGTAATATATAGACAAGGGTGTACACAAAGTGTTTAGTGTGTTGGAGATAGCTTACACAATTCATTATAAATATAGCAACAAGGCTGAAGTGCATTTTATTTTGTTCCTGATAGTCCTTAACACATTCTTCAGTGTAGAGATGCTAAGATGCACAGTACAGTCATGATTGAACTTGCTGCTGCAATGATGGAATGGTGTTTCTTCTACACCATTTTGAATGAAAATAGCTTTTTAGATAGTGCAGTTTTTCATTGCTTGATATGAATTCCATACACATTGTAGATGGCTCTACATAGTGTATTATATATGTGCATTTTGTAATATTTGCATTTGAGTTTTATGTGGAAAGAATGTTTTTTTCCTAAGGGCCATTGCATGAATAGGAATGGTTAAAAAATGCACTCTCAAAATTTATGCGGTAACAAATTATTCCTTTATGTGATTTTTTTTTTAGGTTCTGTGTTACTTTCCATGCCTGAATTACTTTGGGGACAGTCGAGAGCTTGGCATTGGTTTTCATTTTTTATTTTTTAACAGTGAATTGCTGATTGTTAAATTTACAGGATATCTGATAAATATTTATCTTTCATTTCAGCACCGTTACTTGAGAAAGAGGTTACAGTAAAGGACTTTTTGAGTATTTATCACAGTAGTTTAATAGCAGTTTAGAAAATTGACTAAAGCTTTTTATAGTACAGTGTCCATCTTTTCATTACTGGATTGTCAAAGATACCTGGTGAATATGAGGGTCACCTCCTCTACAGTCTCAGCTGTTGTTATTGGCAAATTAGCTGTCCATCATGGGGAGCCAGCTTGTTCATAAAAATGTGATGAAACGTGTTGCCAGAAAAATGCATTCTATTCAATTCTTAAGCAGATAAGAGTACTTATGTTATATTTTTATACTATTTATAGACCATAAAGAAAAATGTACAAACAATTTTTGTTAGAAATAGCAGATGTTCTGATTTGCAAATATTGTTTCTTTCATGTAAAGCAGAGAAGAGTTCAGGATAAATCTATACTGTTGTATGCGTCTCTCAATCTAGAAACTGGTGTACAGCTGAAAAAGGTGATATGTTTACTTGTGACTAAAACTGGATGACTGAATTTGAAAGTAGTTATTTTCATACTGGCAGTTGATAATTCTCTGTTTCATTTATGCCACGTATAAACTTGATTCCAACTTAGGATCTGCCTGTGCAAACAACTATTGATGTCAATGAAATTCTGTGAAGGCAGAACAAAATCTGATAATTAATCCTCAGGATTTTCTAAATATTACATAGAATAGAATAAAATAGAACTGTTTCAGTTGGAAGGGACCTACAATGATCATCTAGTCCAACTGCCTGACCAATTCAGGGCTGACCAAATTTTAAAGCCTGTCTTAAACACTGACAAGCATGGGTCAGTTTTGAACAATTCCTACTCATTCTTTGAGTAAAATAAATAAAAAAGGCTTCATAAATAACTTTATTTTGTTTGTTTTGTTAAAGATTAAACACATCTAGCTTAAGGAAGCTAACACAAGAAGCCTCTGTAATATCTTCATGTAGCTATACATCCCAAGCTACACGTGTCTGGACCCTTGTTTTTGTTCAAATTCTACCACTGACTGTGTAGAATTATAGAATCATTTAGGTTGGAACAGACCTTTAAGATCATCAGTTCCAACTGTTAACCTAACAATGCCAATTCCACCACTAAACCCTGTCTCTAAGTGACACATCTACAATTCTTAAATACCTTTAGGGATGGTGATGCAGTCACAGCCCTGGACAGCTGTTTCAATGCTTGACAACCATTTTGATGAGTAAGTTTTTCCTAATATCCAATCTAAACCTCCCCTGGAACAACTTGAGGCCATTTCCTCTTGACCTACTGCTTGTTACTGGGGAGAAGAGACCAACACACACCTCATTACAACCTCCTTTCAGGTAGTTGTAAAGAGGAATTAGGTCTTCCCTGAGCCTCCTTTTCTCCAGACTGAAAAAAACCTGGTTTCTTCATAGAATCATAGGATAGTTAGGGTTGGA
>NW_009933989.1:0-216 GCF_000696875.1 Nestor notabilis | reverse complement strand
AGTGAGGTGTGAGTCCAGTTTTAATTCGGAAGGAAGCCCAAAACAGCCAAGCAGGTGAAGAACACAAAAGGGTTAGGTGGACTCATCACTGAGGCTGTTTCAGCTCCTCCCAATAAGGCAGCTGATTGTAAGTGGATCCTGCCATGTATTGTTAGTCAGAAGCAATATTTAAGGCAGACGTAAGGGCCACATGCCAGTATTAAAGGCAGGAAGGTG
>NW_009933988.1:0-7455 GCF_000696875.1 Nestor notabilis | reverse complement strand
AAGGGAAGGGAAGGGAAGGGAAGGGAAATTATTTATCTCTGCTTTTGTATCTAACTCAAGGAGCTTTGTTGCTCATGGATGAATCAGAAATGAAAACAATAATCATCTCATAATTTTGCTATAGGAACCTGGATTCAGTTTTTCTCTATCATGATGACTTTCTGTGTGACCTCAGGCTAGCTGTTTCCTCATCTTAAAAACTAGTATCAAAACTTATTCTTTCATTGTTGGCTGAAATAAATCATTAGCTCATCAGACAAGCCTTGTTTGTCACTATAGCCATGTATGCACATACGGTCCTGATCTCAACTGACGTCTCTAGGTGCTAATGCAATGCAAAGACTCTGCAATCAAAACTTTGCAGTCAACTGTGCTAAGTCAATCATTTTGTGCAAAATAAAAGCTTTGAGAATCTCATGACAAGTAAATAAATAGACAAATAATCAGCAAACCCACCACATTTCAGATCACGTTGTTTTGGACAGGAACAAGAATTCAGTAATGGTGTGAACAGCAGCTCTCAGTTCTCCCTTGAAATCACTGCCTTCCCGCACTTCATCTTTTATTACTAGAGCACAGCAACAATGTACTAAAAATAAAATGTATTTTCACCCAACCATCTTGCCACTGGAGGATTCGAGCCATTTACGAGATGTGATAATCTCCTAACTACTTTACTCAATTAAAGAGCAAGTGCTCTACCCTTCTGTAAGGAGGATTTCGCTCACAGAGCTGGCTGAGGCTGAACCAGGAGCCTGCCACATCCAATCCACTTCAGGTTTTTCTAGACCAGCAATTCTTAAGTGCCTCGGGGCAGCCGGATTTGGCTATTGGGAGCTTTGTATATGTTCACTGTACTTCCTGATAATCCACATTAGAACACTTTGGCAATCAAAACCCATGATTGCCATGGATTTGCATGTGACCTGCTGCTTAACACAACTGCTGGCCTGCAATTTTTGATGAAATCTCATTTTCTGCCCTTCCTGTGAAAATATTAAGTTGTCAGATCTGGTGTCAGTCACAAAAAAAATACCCCAGCCTCAGACTAAACTTGTGTCAGGAGCAAAGCTATCTGGCTGCTGCTGCTATATGGTTGTGAAGCAGAAAGTCATTCACCCCAAAAGACCTGGCTGCTTGATGACCACTGAGGTCCTCTTGCAGCTGTATAAATAATGAAATACTCATTTGGCCAAGAAAGAGACAAGCTCTTTAGTCCCCTGGTTAAAAACTAATCTGGGACGTAAGAAATCTGTGCACTAAAATCCTTGCTCCAGTAAGCATGTACTTATTCACACAAAGAGCTTGTGCACCAAAGGGTGAGGGAGATACCTCAGGGAGACCCAGGAGGATTTTGATGTCCATAGTGGCTTTTCTGAAAATCACATCATGACTAATGACACAATACGGAATCATAGAATGATTTGGGTTGGAAAGGACCTTAGGATCATCTATTCCAACCCCCATAGAATGGTTTGGATTGGAAAGGACCTTAAAGGGACACCTCTCACTAGACCATGTCACCCAAGGCTCTGTCCAGCCTGGCCTTGAACACTGCCAGGGATGGAGCATTCACCACTTCCCTCGGCAACCTATTCCAGGGCCTCACCACCCTCACTGTAAAGAACTTCTTCCTTATATCTAATCTAAACTTCCCCTGTTTCAGTTTGAACCCATCACCTCTTGTCCCATTGCTCCAGTCCCTGATGAAGAGCCCTTCTCCAGCATCGTTGTAGCCTCCTTGAGACACTGGAAGGCTTCTCTGAGGTCTCCACACAGCTTCTCTTCTCCAGCCTCAACAGCCCCAACTTTCTCAGCGTATCTCCATACAGGAGGTGCTCCAGCCCCTGAGCACCTGGGCTCCTCTGGACTTGCTGCAACAGCTCCATGTTCTTTTTATGTTGAGGACACCAGAACTGGACACAATACTCCAAGTGAGGTCTCACAAGAGCAGAGTAGAGGGGCAGGATCACCTCCTTTGACCTGCTGCTCACACTGCTTCTGATACAGCCCAGGATAAAGTTGGTTTCTGGGCTCAAGTGCACACTGAAGCCGGCTCATGTCAAGCTTCTCTTCAACCACCACCCCCAAGTCCTTCTCCACAGGGCTGCTCTGAATCTCTTCTGCACCCAACCTGTAGCTGTGCCTGGGGTTGTGCCGACCCAGGTGCAGGACCTTGCACTTGACTTGGTTAAACTTCATGAGGTTGGCATTGGCCTCCTCTCAAGCGTGTCAAGCTTTTCCCCTTCTCTTCTTAGCAGAGCTTGGTTTGACTTCACTATGAAGTTTTTTAAATCCTGAAGAGTTTTGCGGGGACAGGAAAACCATTTCCAAACCCACCCAACTCTCCATGGCATCCGTTACCACAGAAGGAGACACTCAAATACAAATGGTACCTGTAAAGCATAAATCAAACTTTGCTAAATAAAATTAAACCAATTAATCATAGGCCAGAACTTCATTAAAAAACCAGGAAGCCTTACAGTGTGCTGTGAGAGCTGCCAGCTGCTGGGATTTGCAGTGGTCCCACAGGAGCAGCGTGTTATCCTGCTTCTGCAATAGCTATGTTGAAAACAGAGCTTTAAACAGGGTCAATAGTGCTATCATTCAGAGGGTCATACTTGTCTCAGATGTGTGTAAGTTAACTCAGACTCCTCAAGAGTTTTTGGCTTTGTGGAAGCCGCTTGGTAAAGCAGGGCTTGAAATTCCCTGAGGATGGACTGTTTTGCAGTTTTCCAGGTCTTTCTGTCCCCAGTCTACTCTTGGAGATAGGCATACTCATAGACGTAGAATCGTAGAATCATAAAATCGTAGAATCATAAAATCATAGAATCATAGAATGGTTTGGGTTGGAAAAGACCTTAAGCTCATCTATTCCAGCGCCCTGCCATGGGCAGGGACACCTCACCCTGGACCATGTCACCCAAGACTCTGTCCAGCCTGGCCTTGAACACTGCCAGGGATGAAGCATCCTCTTCCAGTGCCTCACCACTCGCACAGTAAAAAACTTCTTCCTTATATCTAACCTGAACTTCCCCTGTTTAAGTTTAAACCCATCACCCCTTGTCCTATCACTATAGTCCCTGATGAAGAGTCAATTCCCAGCATCCTTGTAGGTCCCTTCAGATACTTGAAGCTGCTCTGAGGTCTCCACGCAGCTTCTCTTCTCCAGGCTGAACAACCCCAACTTGCTCTTCCTCCTTTCCAAATGATGAGAGCTGTCACACACGTAGACACAAATATACAAAGAAATGGCAGGAATACACATGAGGAAATCTTCTAACCTTCTGGGATGTAATTGCTTTTAAATGTCTCTCCTGACCCTCAACACTTTATCCTGTCCCATTGACCACAATGAGAGCCTCAGTGGTTATTCTTGCAGGTATAAATATTCCACTTGAAAAAGTCTTGGCTTCTTCAGACTGGACAGATGGATTATGCATGGACCCGGAGAGGCAATGCTCTTTCAACAATGCCATTTGCATAGGTGGTGGCAAGCCAGGTTGGCTTGAGGAAGGTGGGATTCACACCTTTGCTCTCCTGATAGGTAGCATCATAGATGCCTCCCTGTTAACATGCTGTGAATGGCTGCATATGTGCTTTCTGACAAAAAGGACTCTGTGCCATAATGTCTTTGCCAGAAGAGTCTCTTACTGCCTAGCTCAAATGATTCTGGATTTCAACCCAGCTTTGCTGCTGTGCAGTGCAGAGGTATTCACCTATATAATCCCTCCCTCAAATTCCCACCCTATCCTGCTACATAGAGAGATAGGCAAATTTTATCAACAGAAAACAGATCAAGTGATTTGGCTCAAATCACTCAAGTACATCATGTCATTACGAAAAAAGGGGGAGGGGGGCAGGGAGGAATTCTTCATTTATGAACTTTTTGGCTTCTTGTCAGGTTTAGGACCAGGATTGCCAAGTTTCTCATGAAGGATGGCTTGGACATTATTCAGGAATCCTCCTGAAAGCAGCATGGACCAAAACCCACATTCCACATCCCCGTCAGTTTTGCAGATTCAGGATGTGTTAGAAGAGCCTTTCATCTCTGAGACAAATCCAACAAGCAATTACTATGAGATAGATTTTTATCCTAGCAGGAGCAGTGGTGACTTCAAGTACCTGAGAATTTAAGGGACTTGCATTTTGGTCCAGACTTTAATCCAGTTTTACTTGCTGGGGAGTGTATTACTTCTCTGTTCTGTCCATACCCAGTAATTCTTGTCTCTTTTGAAATGGATTTGGATATGAAAAGGTGAAAAATACAGTATAATATAGAATGTTAGTTTCCAGGGATGGGGCCACCTACCCCTGGAAGATCTACCACCTCTCTGGGCAGCAGGTGCCAGTGCTTCACCACCCTCAATGTAAAAAATTTCTTCCTTATATCTGTCTAAATCTACCCTCTTTTAGTTTAAAACCATTACCCCTTGTCATATCACAACAGACCTTACTAAAAAGCTGTCCCCATCTTTCTTATAAGCCCCCTTTAAGTACTGAAATGTGTCCCCTTCAGAAGCCTTCTCTTCTCCAGCTGCCCCAGCCCAGCTCTCTCAGCCTGGCTCCAGAGCAGAGCTGCTCCAGCCCTCGCAGCAGCTCCGGGGCCTCCTCTGGCCTCGCTCCAGCAGCTCCACGTCCCTCTTGTGCTGTTCCCCACAGCTGGATCAGGGCTGCAGGGGGGGTCTCCCCAGAGCACAGCAGAGGGGCAGGATCCCCTCCCTGAGCTGCTGCTCACGCTCTAGGGGTGCACCCAGCACACGGAGGGGGTCTGAGCTCAATTGCACACTGAAGCTGGGTCATGGGGAACTTGTCACCCACCAGCACCCCGAAGTCATTCTCTCCTGGGCTGCTCTCGATCCCTCCATCCCTCAGTCTGTATCAATACTGGGAGTTGCCCTGACCCGTGTGTAGGACTTTGCATTTGGCCTTATTGAGCTTTATGAGGTTAACATGGGCCCACTTCTGAATCCTGTCCAGGTCCCTCTGGATCCCATTCCTTTCCTCCGGCGTGTCAGCCACACCACACTACTTGTGTTGTTGGCAGACTTGCTGAGGATGCACCTCATCCCCCTGTCTGGTGGGGTGCAACCTTTCTTAATTCTTCTGAACTCTATGTATTGGGTTGAAAATTTGTATTAAATTCAGATATACAAATTACAGTGTGATAGAGCATTGAAGTGGAAGGGGCCAACCATGAGATGCTATCATCTAATCCATCCCATGTCTAAGCCATGCTCTGCAATTCCACAGTGATGCTTTCTTAGCCTGCTCTTAGAAGCATACTTAACCTCTTTAGGAGAACTTCCCATTGTTATCTACACTTAGCTTATAGAGTTTGATTAAACTAGACCTTTTCACCTAGATATTTCTTTTACCTGTGTTTGTGGTGATCATACACAGTATGTATTCAAATCCTCTTTGCAGAGATATTTTCATTAAGAAACTGTCAACCCTCACTTCTCTTGGCTGAACATATCCCACTTCTTCAACCTTCCTTTCACGGACTTCTTTACTGCTAATTCAAATGTATGGTTTGTCCACCTAGCTATATTACCTTTGCTAAGGTGATAATCAGGAGTAATTCATGTACCTGCCCTGCACATCTGTCTGATTACACATCCCAATATATTTTTTCACTGCAGTATATTGTTGGAAGTTTAGGCCCAAACTCGTTATGATCTTCAGACACAGGCAGAACTATTCTCTGTAATAGTGCAGCTGGTTGCTCCCCCGTGGGCTCTTCACACTTGCCCTTCTTATTTCAGAGTATGTAAGAAGATCAGTTTGAATTCTACAAATCTATCACTTTTTCTACATGCTTGATAGATCTCCTTGCTTGGTGTAATCTACAGGACTAAGGAAGTACAGAAGCCTTCCAGTATACCTAAAGTGGCCAACAAAAAACTTGGAAAGGGACTTTTTGCAGGGATTGCAGGGATAGGACAAGGGGGAATGGCTTTAAACTAAAACATCTGATATTAGGCAGAAGCTCTTCCCTGTGAGGGTGCTGAGATGCTGGCACAGGGTGCCCAGAGAAGCTGTGGCTGCCCCATCCCTGGCAGTGTTCAAGGCCAGGTTGGACACAGGGGCTTGGAGCAACCTGCTCTAGTGGAAGGTGTCCCTGCCCGTGGCAGGGGCTTGGAAATGGATGAGCTTTAAGGTCCCTTCCAACTGAAACTATTCTATGATTCTATGTAGTGGAGTTTATCCTATTTTCCCAGTCATCAGTGAAATACCGAACAGAATCAGACCAAAACATAACCACTGCCAATCGTCATGTGGAACCTCTTCTCACTAACAAAAAACTTCTGCTAGTACATCCACTCCTATTGCAGTTTCATCTAAGCCTAGATTTGTTAAAAGACTTATTTCTCAGAGCCTTTCAAAAGCCTTACTGAAGCTGAGGAAGAGGGTTAACACTGGGATTTTATCACAGTCCCAGAATTATCAAAGATAACTACTAACAGACCACTTCTGTTGATTTCTTAAATGAGGAGCTACATCAGACTCTGCTGATTTGAAAACATCTAACTGTTCTAAAGAATTCTTTACCATTCCTTCCTTGTTTCACTGTTGGTTCTCACTCTTTCAACCCTGGTATTAATTTTGTTAGTCATCCAATCGCAGTTAATCTTTCTAGGGAAGACTAAAGCAAAAAGGCATTAAATGCTTCAGCCCCATCGTCAGTTATTTTCTTTCTTTGTCCGTTGAGTAATGGTCCTGCACTTACATTTCTTTTAGTGACAGAATTGCTTTAGGCAGCTTCCAGCCCCTCCTCCTCCTCCTTTTCCCCTGCCATCCCTCTTTCCTTTGCTTTACTCATTTGTGCCAGTACAACAGTTTGCAGGACCGCATGGTGAATAAATTAACGGATTCGAGTAAAAAATAAACATGTTTTGATGGGGTTTTTCTTCATGCTCTTTACTTCCTCTTCTTATTATTACTAATGCACCTACCCAATAGGATTTTATGTTGCTATAAATCCTTTGCATAACATTCTGCCCTTTCTTTGTCCCAATGTGCTTCTGCTTATATTATTTCCCACTGATGTGACCTACCTTCCTTTTTTTAATTTTTGCCCTACATTTCATAGAATGGAGATGATCATACATCAGACAAGGTCTCACTAACCTTCCTACACCTTCCACATGATAATTCAAGCCCCACAGTTGTCTCATTCAGCTTTTGGGAGCTCTTTCCCCTTAGATTTGCTTCCCATGAGATCTCCTGTACCAATTCACTGAATTTATTGATGTCTCCTATCTTCATTCTTCTTTGCTTTTTACTTTCTGGTTCTCTTTCTCTTATTCATCCCAGGAATCAGGGTATTCACCCTCTTTTCAGTGTCTTCCTAATTTATTTTCTCAACCAATTCATATCTATTGGTCAGAAGAGAACATACAAGAACTTTTTCTCAGTTTAATGCAGAACCTGGTGGTGAAGGTACGCCAC
>NW_009933987.1:0-8170 GCF_000696875.1 Nestor notabilis | reverse complement strand
AGCCCTGCGGAGAAGGACTTTGGGGTGATGATTAATGAGAAACTCAACATGATCAGGCAGTGTGTGCTTGCAGCCCAGAAAGCCAACCGTATCCTGGGTTGTATCAAAAGAAGCATGACCAGCAGGTCAATGGAGATGATCCTGCCACTCTACTCTGCTCTCATGAGACCTCACGTGGAGTATTGTGTCCAGTTCTGGTGTCCTCAACATCAAAAGGACATGGAGCTGTTGGAGCAAGTCAAGAGGAGGGCCACGAGGATGATAAGAGGGCTGGAGCACCTCCCTTATGAAGACAGGCTGAGAAAGTTGGGGCTGTTCAGCCTGGAGAAGAGAAGACTGCATGGAGACCTCATAGCAGCCTTCCAGTATCTGAAAGGGGCCTACAAGGATCTTGGGGAGGGACTCTTCCTTAGGGACTCTAGTGGTAGGACAAGAGGTAATGGGCTCAAACTTAAACAGGGTTCAAACTTCGTTACAGTGAGGGTGGTGAGGCACTGGAATGGGTTGCCCAAGGAAGTTGTGAATGCTCCAACCCTGGAGGTGTTCAAGGCCAGGTTGGGTGGAGTCTTGGGTGACACAGTTTAGTGCGAGGTGCCCCTGCTCATGGCAGGGGGGTTGGAACTAGATGATCTTTTAAGGTCCTTTGAAACCCACACCATTCTATGATTCTATGAGGAAGTTGACTAACAAAAAAAAAAAACCCAACAAAAACTCCAAACCAGAAACCTCCTTACCCTCCCAAACCAAATCCACAAAAATAAAATACTGAAAGAAAACAAACAAGTCCTGGGTCTTGAGATGAACTATAAAAGAGGCTGAGATGTTCTGGACTGGAAGAAGGCTTAACACCAGTACTAATAGTAACAAAGAAAACAAAGCATGCAAATGAAAAATGAATGCCAGCTTTAAGGGCTATTTTGGTGGCATATGTATGTGTTCTGAATATTAGTTTCAGGGCAGCTTGTAACAAGACTCAAAATTACCTTTTTCTGTTTGTATTTAAATTAGGAAGTACAGATTATTTTCTTTAATGGTATTTACTGAATAAATGAGCTTCTAGACATTGACAATTAATGCTGTTCTTATTAGGAGCTCTTGCTGAGACAGGCTTTGCTTGCACCACATACTGCTCAGCTTGCCTATGCTCACTTATAAATCCAAGCTGAACATGCTTTCCCTATTGCAAGGATCATTGGGTAAAAATCTACCATGAACTTCATCCAGGAAGTAAAAGTAGACCCTTGAACTATCCTTTCTGGTTTTGAAAGGGGTGAGTTCTTTCTCCTATGGAATTCAGTAAGCATTCGTACTATGGTCTTCAGCATAATTACATGATACATACAGATTTTTTCAGATGAAACTAAAAGGGTTGGGAAAAATTGATAATAATTTGAAAAAAAAATAGCCATCAACATATAAAGTATGTTTGTCTGCAAAGCCTTTATGGTTTGCTTTTTATTTCAATACCACTATTAACACAGTGTGTGATACATGTGTAAAATGGGTTAAAGTGGCTTTTTTCCTGCCTTGATCAGTTTACAACAAACCAAGCAAAATTAAATGAGTCCTTATCAACAGAAGTCACAAGCATACTCTATAAATTAACATACAATAGGTGCTGCACGAAACAGCACATCAGCAATCCAGCTCAAACAAGGATAAAGAAAGAGGATTGACAGGTTCTTTGTTATCTTTTAGAGACGTAATTACAGGTTTCCATATTGATAATATGATGAACAGATTCCAGTCTCAATAACTCTTAAAATCCAAGATAACACCGTTGACTCCAGTGAAGTCATTCTGGATTTACACAGGTGTAATTGAGAGTAAATATATTTTGACCTGATTGCAGTTCTCATCCTTTCATCCATTCTAAAATATCTACAGTATCATCTCTACTAAAAATACTCTCCTCGTTTTTAAATTATCAATACAGAAAAGGCCAGAAGGTGAAGCAAGTGGGCTTTTCTGTATGACTTTATCTTTTAATGTTCACGATCCATATGTTCACATACTTTGAAAAATTACTTACTTCATTTATTTTGTATTAAAACCGGAATGTGTTTCAATGACAAAGGGTTTAGTTTTGTAAAAACTTTATCTGGCAGTAAGATCGCACATAAATGCTCTCCCACACATCAATGGGATTGTTCAATAGAGCATCCTATTCCATCACGAGCATTTATTATATTGGGCTCTAATCTAGCCCAGAGGTACACGCTGATAAAAAGCAAAAATGCAACTGAATAGCAACATCAGATTTTCAACTGTACTCGGCAAATGGAGTACTTTTGTCAAGAAACAAAACTCATTTCTGGAAGTTGGAGTGAAAGATCAGAGAAAACAAAACAATCAAATATGATTCAGAAGCTATGCTTGTACAGTTCAAGGCACCCAATTGTGGCAGCAGTTAAACCAAAACAACAGTAACAGCACTTCCACTGAAGCACTCGTGGACTCACCTGATTACTCATTAGTGCAAGAGAATCATGGGACCCAGTAAGACAGGGTAAAATCCTGTTACTGCTTCAGGAAAAGGTAAAATGCTATTCCACTGGGCTTGTTTTTCTCCGTTCAGCAAATTCTTATATACAAACACGTGCCAACTTCAGTAGTCCATGAGTTTTAAATATTTTACAGATCTCTTTTTTTTTTCTCCTTCACTTCAGGGACTCAGCTTGTACTTTTATAACGTGCTTTTTATTCATATGGGAGGGTTGAGGTTTTTTTCTACTCATTAAAATAGGCAAATAAAAGTCAGGATACCTGTTTTTTATTCCCAAATCTATTCCTATTTCAAGTGGTCAATGGCTCTGTCCTTGTTTACGTGGCTGTAGATAGAAATCCTAATAGTTACCTACCTCAAAGGGGTTTTGTGAACTGTAGGACTTAATTAACGGTTGCAAAGCAATTTGAGTACCATGGATAAAATGCTTTCTGTAACTACATGGTAATCATCATAGAAATAATAGCCTCTTCACCTGTGGTAGATTTTTTTCCAAACTGTAGTTCTGTAAGGTGTAGGTAATCTGAGTGCTGTAAACCCCATACAAAGTCCATTCGAATTCTTCAAATAAGGTTTTAACCAAGAACAAATGTGGAATAAATCTGTACTCCATAAAACAGGAGTGAGGTGAATCAGACACTATATGTCCTAAGAAATCAGATACGGTGTAGTCAGCTCACTGATCTGTATCAACACATTAATGATTTATGTAGCTTTTAATTTACAACACAGACATATCTAAAATAATCAGGTAGAGGCAAGCATTAAAAATTCACTGCATGGGTCATAAAATGATTAGTTATTCAAGTGACCTCAGATTTGTATCTTATTAAGGAATATTTTTAATTTACTTTTAAACAGTTTATATACGGAGATTTAGAACTGTTAGAAGCTGATTATGCAGAAGTCCCACTTTTGTGCATTCAATATATTTAAGTCCCTTTTTTTCAAGCTGTTTCAATTTGTTTGAAAGCACATGGAAAAAATACGTCTCAATAATTTGTGGGGGGGGTGTAATTCTTTTAATTTACAGAAAATAGTGTGTCTATTTTATTTGCATTTTTCATACATGCATGAAAGCTGAAAGAAGATCAAAGGGGAGTCTGCTCTCCCTACTGATGCAGCCTGATTGTATCCCCCCCTCTCCACTATAACAAGCTCTCAACTTGGAGCTGATTGTAGCTTGGCTGCATTTAAACAGCTGCATTCCGCTCAGCTGCCAGAGAACTGGTTTCCTGCTTCACTGAGAGTGTTTATTTTCTACTGCCCTTCTTGATCAGAAGATTGTTACAGATGCTGTAACAATCTGTAAAACAACAGCAAGTCTACAGAAGTCTACAGTCAGTTTAAATAGAAATTAATCTTGCTCAGGGTATTTAGTAAGTTCTCTTTTCCCCTTTCTCCCTTTCTCTTTTTTAATCCTTTTTTTTTTACCCTTTTTTTATCTTTCTTTTCTTTATCCTTTTGCAGTAAACATTTTCAAATGTCTCCTGCAACTACCCAAACTAATACAATTATGTTAAGAACATTTCTCTTATCAACATTGTCCTAGAAGCAGTCTAGATCATCATGCAACTAGTCTTTGTGTTCTGTCTTTTAACTATTTCTTTATTCACTTCCACGTCCTACCCTGGATCCTTGTAGCTTTTAACTTATATGGATGCCTGTCATGTGGAACTTTATTGAGGGCTTTCTAAAACTCCAGATAAATCATGCTGTATGCTTTGACACTGTCAACCTTGTCTGTAACTTTCTCAATGTCAGAAGAAGTTAGGCAGATTCCTGTTTTTCCATATTCACAGTTTGACTTTATTTTTTGTTGAGGAGATTGTGGGCCATACTCTCAACTGATGTAAATTGCTGCATCTCCATGGAAATCAACAGAATTGTACCATTTTAAACCCTGTCTTGCAAATCTTTGCCTTCTCTGCCTGAACAAAGTTTCTATTTTTGATGCATACTGTAAATGTCCAAGTTTAATGATGCAGTGAACGTTTCCTTAAATATGGACCCTGAGATACATAGGTTATACACAGCAGATTAATGGCCCTGCATCTTCTTTCTTTTTTTCCCCCTTTTACTCCCAAACTTGCTTAAAATGAGCTTTTAATTTGCTTTAAAAACTTAGCAAAAAAAAAATCATAATTGAAAATTTTGAAGGAGACATTGGTCCATTCAGAAGGACCTGAATCATGTCACATCCAAGTCTGGTAACGCTCACATTGGGTAATGGAGGATATGTATCACCCAAAATCCCAGCAAAATATGTCAAATATATCTTGCGGGAGAGTTCACAGATTTTGTTTTTGTAAAAAGGGCACAGAGAATCACAGATTTTTCAGAACTTATGGCTTTTATTATTCTATTTCTGGTTTCATCACCCTGAATTTTCAAGGTAGGAAACTTTCACCTTCAGTCAGAGTTACAATATTAGACATGTTGAGCTTTAATTTCTTTTAATGCAGTGTAAGTATTTACACTATTATTAGGTAGTCCAAAGCAAGTAATAGTACGTAATACATGCCTCATAAAATTAAAATTGGCTTCTGGAAATTATCTGTAATTTGCTCCTTCTAGAATACCAGTTCTAAAATCATTGCTGGCAGCTTTTCTTCCCTTTTAACTAGCAAGGATACAAAAATTTTCCTAAAGTCATTCATGCTTTTTCACAACCAAATACAGCAATCAGTCACAATTCTTCATCTGCTTTGTTGGACTTGATCCAACACAGTCCTACCCTTGGTCTTCCTATGAGCTGCATCTTCCTTGCCAGACTTTTTTCCCGCCCTGTATCATTGTGAAATCTGATGTTCATTGCTGTCTTGGGCTGCATATGGCATAACAGCCCATGTCATTTATTGCCCAGCAGAGCTGCGTTCATGAGCTCATCTCCTTAGTGATGCTTCAGAGGTCTTTCCCCTTTTCTTTTTTGGCATCTGATTTTGGAACAAAGAAGGTGGGGTGGGAAGTGGGGTGGGGGGAGGAAGAGGAGAGGAAGGGATTAGTATATGGAAGTGCAGAAAGCATGCTTTATCTATATGCCTTACATAGTTTCATAGTACTGTATATACTTTAGCGCATCCTTCTGATATTTCTTGTCTTTAGGGACTCATGTAATCTATGACAGACATTCCATTTGTTCTTATGTGAGAGAAAGAAAACATTTCTCACTATATTACCTGTTCTTGCTCTTGTTCAAGTTATTTAATGACTTGTGGGAAAGTGATATTAGGCCCATTTGCATCATTAATAATATTTAAAGGCATGTCCTCAAGTATCCCAAGAACCCTGAAGGAGTTTAAAGAGAAATCTTTTAACAGATTTTAGTGTGCTTTCACTGCAACCTGTGTTCAGAAAGAGGGAAGCTGTCCATAGGTGAACTTTACACAGTATATTGACAATGTTCCCTTAGTGAAACCTTTGTGTTTTACTGGAATTTTGGAAGGTATCAGGTGCAGAGTGCTGTGCCTCCTGCTTTCAACACTCATTTAATACATCAACATTGAAAGATAGAATTTGACCTTCCAAGTACATGTGATCCCTACTGTAGTCTTCACAGAACTGTACTACAGCATCATCATTAACATATGAAACTGTCCTGCCTGAAAAAGAAAGAAACAAACAAAAAAACCCTGAAAACAAAGACAGTAAAAACAGAAAAACGGTGTTGTAAATATGGATACCCATTTCTAGCCACAAGCTGATCAACTTGGGTAAATCCTCATATCAGAAGATCTGTCTTTCTGAAGACAGTAGTAACAATACTGAGGTGCTCCTTTTGCTTCAGAAGTGAGACTGTCTACCTGTTTTACTGGCACCCTGCAGAGGAAGACAGGTGCTGTCTGGAAAGGTGTCTGCAAAGTATTAAACAGGATCCAACTCAGATATTAATTATTGGCAGTACTTTTTTTCGAAGAGAGACATTGTAAATGTACAACACTTGTGACAACTGGCTATTCCCTACAAATAGCTACAGCTTTGGGCTTTTTCACTTTCTAAGCTATTGCTTCTCCACCCTGTTTCTATTTTAACAGAAACATCTTACAGCAGCACACCTATTAAAAAAAATAGTAAAATCAAGCAGTATTTACAACCTGTATCTTCCCTCTGCTGCTAACCTGAGGACAAAGAAAGGAAATGAATGCTGCAAGAAAATGAAAGACTTAAATGAAGATTAAGGTAGTAGAAATTCATTTTAATAAGTTGAAATCTCAGGCTTTGCTTCTTAAACTGGGCAAGATCAAATTCTGATACCAGTAGAAATCAGGAGACTAAAGAAACGGTTCATGACAATCCCAAGTATATGGCAATTTAGTCCTTGAAAGACAAAATTGTAAGTCCAGCACTTAATGGAAGTTCCCTCTCTGGTTTCTCCACTAATATATGTGACATTTTAATGTCAGATGATGTGCTTAGTGTAATTATGCCATGGAGTTTCTCCTTGAGTGATGAAAAGCTTATGCCTTTTTGTCCTTCACGTAGTATTTTTAGACCACTGTGAATCTACTTTTGGTGTCTCCTCCATATTGACATGGAGCATACGAGGGGTCAGCTTTTGAAAATAAATATGAAATATCCACACATTACTAAGGAAAAATAAAACCATGATGAAACCTCAGAACATTACATAGAGGTCTTTTGATTCCAGGCATAAGTTTTGGGAATACTTACAGAGTGGTAATGAGTAAAACAGCACAGTAACTGGAGTGAGTCAGAGTCTCTCTTTGTACCTTGGGAGAACGTTATGAAACAGGACTAGAAAGTTAGAATATCTAGGCCTTGATTGTCCTTTTTAAGAACAAAGATTGCTAAAAAAAAAAAAAAAAAAGTAGAAAACCAAACCAACCAAACAACCAAAAGAATGAAAACACCCTAACAAACCCTCTGCTCATAAATATATCTCTTTAGTATTCACAAAATGTATCTCTTTACTATTGACCATAATAAATTTGGTTAGATATTCAGATGAAACAAATAAAGTGTTTGGAAGTGCTGAAAATCAGAGAAATATCATGGGACTAAGGTTACCTTCTGTCACTTTAGACCAGGAATCAACAGAAAGGAGACCAAAATACGTCTAGAACCTGGGGAAAGGAAGGGGCAGAAAATAAAAATAAGAAAATAAATATATGAAGAAAAAAGATTGAAATCTGCCTTGAATGCTATAAACAGGATCTTCACATGGAAGGATTTTTTCTAGGGATTAAAAAAAAATAAAAGAATGCTTGGAATGATGGATAGATAAGTGCACATGCTGATAAAGTAGTTACAGTAGACATTTTGTTGCAAAACAGCTTTGCATCGGTAAGAAATGTTTTGGAAACTGCATCTCAAATGGACCTCTTTCTACTTAAGCACCTTCTGTAGAAGCTGAATGGAATAATTTGTCTTTCCGTGTTGGTGTAATATTGGCATTTTCAGTGCAAATGATATAAAAATGGCAGTTTTTCCTTCATGCTGCTATCTATAGAAGTGTCATTGCAAAAGACACTAAACAATTAAATATTTACAGACAGATTTTAAGTGAAGCTAAACCATGTTAAGATAGAGCTCTGGCCCTAATTTTTTTAATTTCTCCAGGCTTCGATACAGTTGGGGTTTTTTTACCTACATCTTCCTTGCTCTTTCTCTTGCTTTTTTCTTCTTCTTTTTTTTTTTTTTTTT
>NW_009933986.1:0-3204 GCF_000696875.1 Nestor notabilis | reverse complement strand
AAATATATATAATATAAAAAGAAAAATAATGCTTTTCTCTTATCTGCTTAGTGGCAAAATATCAAAGCAGCATTTGAAAGGCAATACCTAGAACAATGGGGCTCTGAGCTTGACATGGCTCCTCTAAGCCTTGTCTGTAACAAAAAATAGCTAGTATTAGAAGCTCTTTCTGTAAGAAAACTTTGCCTTGCCTTTAGTAGTACTAGCTATGTTCTTGCTCCCTTTCCCTTTCCCATCTCAGAAGCAAGCTTTCACTGTCTGATCCAAACTGTGCATAATTCTGCTGTACTCACCTTACTTCAACAAATCATGCCAAATACACTGTATTTCCAGAGGTTTTTATTATATCAAGCCAGCTTCTGAACACTACAAGCAAAACCATTATGCACTGCTCATGTAAAGTTTTTTTACTGAAAGAAAATACAAGTATACCATGTATAAATTTCATGTACTTCTCAATTTTGGCTCTTTGCTTCTACCATCTTCTGTTCTATTTAGCTTAAAGAAAGAGAGAAGATTGGCACCATTAACACCTAGGTCACATAATTATGCAGAGTTTAATATAAGTAAGTCAATCTTCTCTCTGGCAGGGATTACACACTGATTAGCAGAACATCTAGATCCTTCCTAAGTCCACAACCACATCAACAACCCAAGAGGCTGAGTTCTGTTGGCAGCCAGAAAAATAATCATCTGAAGTACCTCAGAATAGACTCTATAGTCTCTACTCTATAACCTGACCAAAGCCTGATTGTATGCAATCATCAGGCAACATTGTAAAGAAGTATGACCTCACTTTTGCTAAATTCTAGACTGGTTCTGGAAAATAAGCTATGTTGCTCTCAGCTCATGAAATACATGCAATACTGATCAGACTTTTTTAGTTTTCATGTTTTAGAGGGAGGCAGCAGCATTTTGGCAATTTTCCTTGATGGAAAAGGAAGGAAAATACCAAACTGGGAAGAAAAAAAATACTAACCCACTATCATAGTCACAGTTAGCTGCTTGTCAACAGTGATAGCTGAACACATGTGCATGTGTTTGAAGAAAATTGTTCACAGCGGGAAAAAGAGAGACACAGCAGCATGACTTACTGTATAAGACAGTTATTGAAGATATGGAAAAAGAGAGACACAGAGCAGCATGACTTACGGTATAAGACAGTTATGGAAGATAAAGCAAGAAGACATATGGCTATTTGCCAGACCTGACAGAGTGATCAAAGTAATTTTCATATATCTTGCAGTTAAAATGCTTTACAAGAGTTCTCCCAAAGCCTTATGCATATCATTAAAGCAGGCAAATAATTACCTCTAGCATTTTCCAAACTGGCAAGAAATCAATAGCCTATCCCTCAACAAAAGTGAGAGGGGAAAAAGAAAAAGAAAAAAAAACAGAAAAAGAAAAGCCAAGAAAACACAGTGCCTGCCATTGGGCAAAGAAAAAAGAGTAATCTCAATTGTTGCAACTTCATCTGTGGTCTAGATAAATTCCTTTAAGTCTGTTTTGGCTGCTGGTTTTGGCTGGGGTACAGTTAATTTTCCACAGCAGCTAGTATAAGGCTATGTTTTTGGTTTGTGCTGGAAACACTGTTGATAATTCAGGGATATTTTAGTTATTGCTGAGTGCCTCTCACCCCTCCCCACCAGTGTGCAGGCTGGGGGCACACAAGAATTTGGGCAGGGACACAGTTGGGACAGCTGACCCCAGCCAACCCAAGGGACATTCCGTACCATATGATGTCATGCTCAGCATATAAAGCTGGGTGAAGAAGAAGTAAGCGGAGTAATGATCAGAGTGATGGCGTTTTGTCTTCCCAAACAGTTATGCAAGATGTGACGCGTGATGTTACACATAACGAAACCCTGCTTTCCAGGAGGCTGAACACCTGCCTGCTGATGGGAACTGGTGAACTGATTCCTTGTTTTGCTTCGCTTGCATGCATGGCCTTTGCTTTACCTATTAAACTGTCATTATCTCAACCCACGAGTTTTCTCACTTGTAGTCTTCTGATTCCCTCCCCCATCCCACCATGCAGCAGTGAGCAAGAAGCTGTGTGGTTGTGAGTTGCCTGCTGAGGTTAAACCACACAACTATTTAAAAGTTTAAGCACACACTGTAGCCTAAGAAGAAAAACAAAGCAATTAAGACTTGATTCTTACAAAGCAATAAAACATCTTATTTGAATGAATGCAGACATTTTAACTTACCCTGTTTTCACCTCAGACTTGCTAAGCATGCTACGCAATCCAGCAGGAGAGAAAAGCAGGGCAGATGAAACAGAAATGGGTCTTTTATTTAAATATAGGAACTCCATCTTAGATTCCATCAAACAATATAAGGCAGAAGGTAGTTTTTCTCAGAAATTAAAGTTTCTTAAAAGCTATCACATAAAAGCAGAAAGTTAAAAGATTGAATTGAAGCTGGTGATTTGCATTTCATTTCAGTAAAGATGGGTTCATGATTATGTAAGTAGTATTTCACTTTCTTTCTGATAAGCTGTGTGCCCAGATGCAACATTCTTGATCAATTGATACCTTACGGGAATGGCATTATAATGAGGTATAGCTCTTCAAACAAAATTACATGCCTTCTCTCCTCTGAGCATAGGAAGTCAAAACACCAGCCACTTCTCTCAGAATATTATTTTCTGTGAAAGTATTGGCTGCACTTATTGAATCCCCTTGGTACAAGAGTATACATACATTATCTTCTCTTTTCAAGGCTTCGGGAATAATGCAGAAGGGAAAGAAAGAAGACAGCTAATTGCCAGACCTTACAGAGCCATCAAAGTGATTTTCATAGCTCTTCTAGAATCACACAGAATCATAGAAACATAGAATCATAGAATAGTTTGGGTTAGAAAGGACCTTAAGATCATCTAGCTCCAACCCCACACACTCAAAGGATCGCCAAACAGAGCAATTTGCTTGAGGCCACTTATAGTCATGTTTTGAATATGTCTAAGGAAGAAGACTCCAAAACATCTTTGGGCAACCTTACAGTAAAAACTTTTCTTATGTTTTTCTGTCTTTTATTTCAATTTGTGTCCATTTCCTCTTGTCCTTTTCCAGGGTATCACTGAGAAGAGTCTGGCTCCATCTCCTTTATCCCCTCCCTCATCAGGAACTCTCAGTCTATTTTCATATGAGAGCCCTCCAGTTACTTAATAATTTTTGTGGCACTTCAGTGGACTCACTCCAG
>NW_009933985.1:25694-49141 GCF_000696875.1 Nestor notabilis | reverse complement strand
ATATATATATTTATCTAAGTGAAACGCTGTACAAAGTTAGGTAACTATTTATAAGATGCAGGAAAATAGGGAAGGATCACAAAATAAGATCTCCAACTGGAGTCAGAGGTGGAAACGTGTAGGAATTGGATGAGCTCTACTGCTGTGGTTGTGCTTTGCAATATCCCTTTGACTTGAGGCCTGGGATCTCCTGGTCCTTCCATTATAGACCATATCAAACAATACAGTGATTTTGCAAAGAGATACACATTACCAATGATCCAGCAAACAAAGTAAGGGGAAAAGCTGCCTACTCCACTCCAAAAAGGAAAGAAAAGATGGCATCGAGGCCCTGTTATCCAAAGGGATTGCCACAAGCACAGAATGAAGTTCCAGAGCAATTCCTGTATACACTTATCTCCTTTCTCAGCTTCTACAAAGAAGTACTAATCAAAACACATTCAGCAAAATGCTGTAAAATATATTCATGGCACATATCCTCGGCTCCACCGGGCTATCTCCATGATGGAAGCGGTTTAGATACACTTCATATCGTCACTGTAGTAAAAAACCCAAAAGGTACAGAAGGCAGGAGACAATTCCTGGCCCTTGATCTTTAATGGACTATTAGCACCAAGCTCCAAGAGAGCGAAGTATGAGAGCAAGAGTCACCGAGTTCACCACTAAATGCTTCTTCCAAGTCATTTTATTGCGTTCCAAGTATCGACGCCTGTCGCTGCATTACCTAAAGCACTACAACAGCTGCACTGGCCCCGAGAATCCCAACCGGGAATTCCTGGAGCCTTGGACACGGAGCAGAGTCGTTCACTGTGGGAAGATTTACAGCAGCCGTGTGCTCATCAGAGAGGAGGGTGGGTCAAGCCAGAGAACCTCACTCTCCGTTCCCAACGGGATCCTTCCCCCCAGGGGGAATCAGCTCTCTCAGTTGGCTGATCTGGATTAGCAGGTGTGTGCACACAGCCTCATCCAGCCAAATCGAAGTCACTGCTACAGAGAGCATCACAGAACTTCCCACCTCCCATCCCCAAGAAAAACCAAGTCTCTTATGTGACTCCTCAGACAAGCCTGAAAGACCTGTCACGTCACTCTGGCAGCAGTCAGTGCTTTGAAGTGACTGTGGATCATGATGGACACCAAAAACCGCAGTTAAGATGAGGAGAAGGAAGTGAAGACAACACAAAACACAAGGATATCACCATAAAGAGCCCCATCAGGAGGCTGTGTGTGCACTCCTCACCAAGATGTCTCCTCAAACATCTCCTCTTGTAGAGAAAAAGAGGTTATTTGCAATAGCTGTGGTACTTCAAGCACTGCCAGTTTTACCTCCCTGTGCTTACAACTGCACACACTATTCCAGCAAAGGCCAGAGCCACCCAAACCCCACCAATCTCCAAGAGCATCAAGTCCACACCAACGCCTGACAAGGGGAAAGGGGCACTAATAATATCCCAGGTTAGGGTGAGTGTTCAGTGGTGCTCTTCAGAAACTAAAACATGCAAATATGCTGGAGGTTAATAAAGACCCCAAGGAAAGATGTTCTGAACTGGGTATGGAATCCGGAAGCCAAACTGAAAGGAAAGCTGTACAGCACCATGAACGATGCTCCAAGAGAGCAAAGAGACAAGTAGCAGACAAGTAGCAGAATGGTTTTAACTGGCTGTTTTTAGTAAGGGAATGGCTCTAACCTGCCAGAGGGGAGACTGAGATGAGCTCTGAGGCAGAAGTTCTTCCCTGTGAGGGTGCTGAGGCGCTGGCACAGGGTGCCCAGAGAAGCTGTGGCTGCCCCATCCCTGGCAGTGTTCAAGGCCAGCTTGGACACAGGGGCTTGGAGCAACCTGCTCTAGTGGAAGGTGTCCCTGCCCATGGCAGGGGTTGGAACTGGATGAGCTTTAAGGTCCCTTCCAACACAAACCAGTCTGGGATTCTATGATACAACAACAGTTCACGATTAAGAACTGCTCTTTCCTTAAACAAAGCCCCCTTCAAGAAGGATTCAATCCTGGATGGAACACATTCCTTACCAGCGTTCAATTAGTTCACTTGTGCTGGTGCAAACAGCTTCAGAGCAGCACTGAGGACCTGAGCATCCCTTTGCACACTCCACAGCCTCCACTGCAGCCAGGCAGGGGCACCAGTTGGCCTCCTGACCCAGATCCTTCCCTGAAGCACAGGGTGGCTGGAGCTAATCCTCCCTCCCTAATCTTTTTTCTACAGGATTCTCTTCATTGTAGGAAGATCCCTTTAGAGGACATAAAGGTGAACCAAAGTACCTCTGCTGGGTGTGAACGACCAGGGGCACCAAGGGGCAGCAGCCTGCTGCAGCAAAGCAATCCAATGGACACTCAAAGAAGGGAATGATGGAGTCAAGCTTAGTCACTGACAATCTGAGGCAAGTAGGGTCTTCAACACCTCACCTTCCCATCACCTTCTTTACTACTGAGTTAGGCAACCTGACAGGAGGAGGTATCTGCTCCAAAGGGACACAGTGAGACCACAGTTAACACAGAACACTTAAACCAGCGCTGGATCCAAGCTCCAGCGCTTGAGATCACAACATGTAACCAACACAGTGACGAACCTCCACCATCACCTGCCCAAAAGGGTCACTTGTGTGAGGACTGGATGTACGTTACACAGCTGCAGTTCATGTCTGATTCCCACCTCACACCTCGCAACGATGACGTTGAAGAGCACATCTGCTGCTGAGCATTCCTCCACAGGCACTTCATGTTCACTAGAAACCAGCCCCCATTCCTCTGTGTGCAGGCACACATGGTGATCCATGATACCTGAGGTCACCTCTGGTGCCGTTCTCTTTGTGTTAGAAGTCAAGGTCTTTCCCTCTAACTCCAAGGCAAAAAGTTCTTTGAATTTCTTTCTCTGAAATGTTTTACAAGAGAACCCAAATTTCATTCTCATTTCCTGTTCCAGACTCCACAGGTTTGGGATCTGGCAGCAGACGTACGAGCAATTGCCTTAAGGTCTTGCAGTATAAAGAATTAGGGAACACCACTCAAGCAGCTGCTTTACAGGACCAAACCCAAATCTCTACTGCCCATGGCAGGGGGTTGGAACTGGATAAGCTTTAAAGTCCCTTCCAACCCAAACCACTCCATGATTCCATGATTCTATGTCTAAACACAGCTCTTACGATACAACATTCTCCATGGCTGATGAGGGGAAACGATCACAAGATAAGTTCATTGAAATGATTCTTTCCAACTGTGATTTGCTTTAGAATAATTCTACTGGGTTTATTTATTAAAAAATAGACTCAAACAACGTACCAAATGTCATTATTTTCTACAGTATTCTATATAAAACAAATGAAGATGGTTTACACTGAGGCCCGGTGGGTTTGGTTTTAACACCAGCATGATTTCATTGAGAAAGAGGTTCTACAAAGTTTTGGGAGGAATTTTGGGCATCTCCAAGTTCTCACACTTGATTTTATCTGACAAATCACACTTTGCCTCTTCCTCAACTCCCATCTCCGACCAACAAGGAAATGTGTTCCTCTGGTTTTGTTTCGGGGGAGATTACTGGGGCTCACAGTGAAAGCCACATGATTTTCCATTCCCATTTTTGGCAAGCAGCGTGTAATTCTGGAAAAAAAGAGCTCAGGAATGTGCAACTGATGTCCTGATAACACACGTGGAACGGCACGGAAAAGATAACCAAGTTACTTTTCATCTTTACCTAACTAAAAGTAGTGGTTTCAGCTGTGGGTTGCCCATGACCCCCAAACAGGAGAAGGATGTGGGGCTGCTGGAGCGAGGCCAGAGGAGGCCCCGGAGCTGCTGCGAGGGCTGGAGCAGCTCTGCTCTGGAGCCAGGCTGAGAGAACTGGGCTGGGGCAGCTGGAGAAGAGAAGGCTCCTCAAGGGGACACCTTAGAGCAGCTCCAGTGCCTAAAGGGGCTCCAGGAAACCTGGAGAGGGGCTTTGGATAAGGGATGCAGGGTCAGGACAAGGGGAATGGCTTTAACCTGCCAGAGGGGAGATTGGGATGAGCTCTGAGGCAGAAGCTCTTCCCTGTGAGGGTGCTGAGGCGCTGGCACAGGGTGCCCAGAGAAGCTGTGGCTGCCCCATCCCGGGCAGTGTTCAAGGCCAGCTTGGACACAGGGGCTTGGAGCAACCCGCTCTAGTGGCAGGTGTCCCTGCCCGTGGCAGGGGTTGGAACTGGAGGAGCTTTAAAGTCTCTCCCAACACAAACCATCCTGTGACTGTGGTATCTCAAATGATTCATCCTCCCACCCCGCACATACTATAACCTCCAGGGAAAGCACCACGGCAGCTCAGCCACCATGAGGTGGTACCAGGCCACAGACCTCCTCCCAAACCAGCCATCCTCTGCTGGAACATACGTGTTTGAAAACTGCCACGTGCAGGAACCCCCACGGGATGACCAAGCAATGCAGTGTGGCAGTGGAAGAGCAGTGCCAGGTGCTGCCCATGGTGCTCCACCATACCTGGGACCATGTGAGATTTGTGAAGTCTAAACAAACCCCATGTAAAAACCATTAACTAAATACAACCTCTTTGTTGCAAACCCAGAACTGAAACCCACAGCATTGCTCCTCGTGTAATGAAGCGCAGAGACCTATGATGAATGAATTTGTCAAGGGCCTCCATCACATGCCTCCTCCACCCTAATTCATCTGAGCAAGGACTTACTCTACATTCGCCATCTGCCAAAGGCTTCAAATAGAAGCTCAGAAGGAACCAAGCTGAGAAATTTCTCTCCTTTCTCTAAACCATGAAATTTTCTTTCAAACTTGTGTTTTCTTCAAGCCCAGAACTGAGCTACTCCAGCCCTGGCTTCTATTCCTGTACCACATCAAGGAGTGGTATTTTTCCACACTCAAAAAACTATTTTAGGTCATTCTTCACAGTTACTTTTATATTTTACATTCATTTAAATTTTCACAGTCATATTTTCCCCACAGGCATCTGAATTACATCTTTGGAGGAAAGAATTGGAAAAAAGAACCTTCTTCTTCCCCCCAAAGCAATTCAGACGTATTTAAAGTGGGTTTTAAGTGTTTTATGGGGTATATAAAGGATAAACTGAATTATTTATTGTAACTGTTTGTACATTTATGTTCCTTTGGGTTTGCTTTTTTGCATACATACATATGTATATCCACACATACGTATGCACTATGGTATTGAGGACAGAGGGAGCAAAAAAACCACCCCAAAAACCACTCCACACCACTCCACAGCCTGTCAAACCACTGCCGTCAAAGCCACAAAGCTCAAACTGCTAAACCCTCATCAGTGTTGTACCCCAACCTTTCCGACTCACCTGGATGGAAACTCGCTGCCTCCTGCCCACCACAGCATCCATGGTCAAGCCTGAAGCTTTCTGCTCCTACTATCCAACTATCTTTCTGCTCCTGGTATCCAACTACAACCCAAGTCTCTGCCTTTCTTGGACTGAGGGGCACTGGAGAGCACGTTGGCACTTAATCCTGTGCAAAAGCCGGCTCTGCATCTCATGACAGCAGTGTCTGTGGTGGAAGAGGGGATCACAAAGCTCTTCCCTACAACCCAAAAAAGGAAGGGCCTGAAGATGCTCCAGACCCAGACTCCACACAGGGAGCTGATAACCCCGTCACCAGCTATTCATGTAAACAGGGGGAAGGGGAAAACCTCATACAGCAGCTTATGTTTCTCTATAAGCAGCTTATGTCACTGCATAAAACACAGCTAATTTCTCCCATCTACAGCTTTTCTTCCTGTTTTCCAAATAATTAAAAAGAACAGCTTAAAAGCGGGGTTTTGCCATTAAAAATATTTGTGCTATCCCACCAGAAAAGCAAAATATTACTTTCCCAGGGCTGTGCTGACTTAGCGAAGCTCATAAATAACACTGGGCTTCCAGCTATTGCCATGGAAAAAAAGAAAGGAATAAAAGGAAACCAGGATCATACGTTCACAAATAAACTTCACCATGTTTCTGAGCTAAATTTCCTCAATAATTATAAACACACAGGACAGGGAGCCAAAAGCTTCTATCCCAAATATCCAACCTACAATCAAAACATCTTTTCCTTTGGGTAACAGAATGTTTCACCTGAAAAACTAAGCTTCTTTGATTACTTTTCCGATAAGAAACTCTTAGCAACGTGCAGGACTAAAGCACAACAAGGCAGTCTTTGAGATGCAGGAGGTAGGAAAGAGATGGAGCCAACAGCCTGAAATCATGGCCAGGAACATTCCCACTCAGGTGAAACTCTATTAGGAAACCCCATGCTCATGTCTGCTAAACTACAGACACCCAACAAAAACAGGAATGAATTTGAAAGTCCCCAAGATTTCTTCTTTTCCTACTTACATGCGACAAAAAAGGGTCTTCATCCAGCATCGCTTATTTCAGGAGGCAAAAACCAATGTTGTGGGGGTTTTTAATTGTAAATTGTGATTTACAAACGTTAATTGCAATTGTTTAATGGTGTTGGGTTTGAAAAGAACCTCCCATTAACTTATGCCTGGAGAACACGCTCCGGGCAGCAGCGACGCGCCCGCAGCAGCACCAGCAGATACTCACAGTGCTGTACACAGCGGAGACGGTCGGAGTGAAGATCCGGTCCTCGAGGGGCTGCTGCACAGGACCCCGGGGAATCCTGCAACACACCACGTTAAGGAAAGACACGTCCCAGGGAGGGCTGGGTGCTGGGTGACCATCAGCTCCCACGCTCAGGCAGACACACACACACATCCCCGGGGCACTCACATCCAACCAGGCAGCTACGATCCATCAAGGTTTCCCAAAGGAGGAGCACAGTGACGACTGGATGTCGAATATAGAAAGAGAAACTGGAAGCAAACAGATTGCTGAAAAAACTACAAAACCTTGGTCCTGTCGAGAGAATCCTCCACCTCTACTTTTGTGAAGAGTAAGGGAAAAACCACCCCGAGCCCACAAGCCCTCGCATGCAGCGAGACAAACCCGCTGGTCAGCAGAGCTCTGCTGGACAATGGCAGAGCCCGTTCTGCAAACCAGGCAGGAATTGGGCTGTGATTGTTTCCGTGTTTGCCTCTCTGCAACCAGCAACTCCTTCCCGCAGCCTCCCACCAGCAGCGCTGCTAAAAGGGGCTGCCAGAGAGATGTGAAGTTTTGAAGAGCTGCTGCTGGGTTATTTAAAGGCAAATTGCAGTTTCTGTCTGAAATTGGAAACATGTTGTGGGAACACAGTGGGGAAATTAAGGGGTAAAGACTTTATGCCACAAACAAATAAGCTAGAATGTGGTTTACTTGCAAAATAACACAAGGGGATGCAGGTATTTAAAAGGAAAAAGCCTCCTGACTTAGCCAGCACCTTGTGGCCTTCAACCCAGTGTATGTCTACGCAACACCCGACGCACGCTGTCACACAGAAGCCATGCTTAACCTGCTGAGACCCAAAACCATATTCAGATTTCACCTTTCTGTTTCCATTTCATATGTCAAAGCCTCTTGGAAAATGAGAGCAGCCCAATTGATTATATCACACACAAGCCGGCAACGCAGACCTCGCATGTGAACATGATGGTGGATGCTACTGGTAATGCATTCGGTTGGCAGCCCAGAACCCCCCCGTGTGCTGGGTGCACCCCAGAGCGTGAGCAGCAGCTCAGGGAGGGGATCCTGCCCCTCTGCTGGGCTCTGGGGAGACCCCCCCTGCAGCCCTGATCCAGCTCTGGGGAACAGCACAAGAGGGACGTGGAGCTGCTGGAGCTGGGCCAGAGGAGGCTCCAGGGCTGCTGCGAGGGCTGGAGCAGCTCTGCTCTGGAGCCAGGCTGAGAGAGCTGGGCTGGGGCAGCTGGAGAAGAGAAGGCTCCTCAAGGGGACACCTTAGAGCAGCTCCAGTGCCTAAAGGGGCTCCAGGAAACCTGGAGAGGGGCTTTGGACAGGGCTGTGGCAGGGGGCTGGAACTGGATGAGCTCTAAGGTCCCTTCCAACCACTCTGTGATTCTATGATGATTCTACGAAAATCACAAACGCTTCTTGGGTTTTGTTCCAATGAGGAAAAAAACCACTTGTAAATTAAATTTTGATCCTGAAAGATTAGTTTGAGTCTTTCCAAAGTCCCCCCTCTGGATTACAAATTTGATCTCCAAACAAATGCTGCTGCCCAAACCTTTGCAGGAACCAACATCTCAGCAGCAGGAGAGGCCCCACCAGCACCGGTAAGTGTCACAGCAACCGCAGCTCCACAACCTGACCTGTTCCCTGCCTTAAACCAGATGGAACTTTACGGTTGAAGCAAGGAGTGTTCAGACATGAGCTGCTCTGCATCTGCTGCCTGCCCGCAGCACGGCCCAGCCCGATCGCCTCCTCCAGGGCCAGTGTGATGCAGAGCAGAAACACACTGACAATATCCCACTGTTCTGATCCCAAACATGTCACTGTAAGGTCTGCCTTCACCAAGCACGATGGGAAACTATCCTAAAGCCTTCCCTTTGGTTTTATATTCAAGGTTTGAAGCCAGACACAACAAAATCCTGTATTATAGGACTGTGCAGGGAAAAGACACCGATGACCTTTCCAACACCTCTGCACGTAAGTGATGTCCCTGCTAAAGCCTGGCAGGTGTAGAACAGGACACCTACAACCAGCTCCAATGGAGAACTGAGATGAGGATCCAGCTCTGTTCCCAGCATAATGCTCACTCATCTTACATCCCTTTTTTCTTTCTAAATGAGTGCAAGAATTGCTTTGCAGGCTCCAGGGCTTGTCTTTGATTTGCAGACTTGTGCACAAGTGGTGGTGTTTGATCAAATAAAGAGGTTTTTAACAACAAAATTAGCTGCAAAATCCTGACTCAAGCAAAAGAACAGGAAGATTTGCCACAGACTTCAATTTGCCACAGACTTCAATGGGGCTGAGGTGCTGCTCCCAGCCTGCATCCTGGGGATCTTCCATTCGTTCCTGACTTTTGGGAAAGCTAAAATTTGGGAGCGGAGGTTTAGAAAAACAGGATAAAACCTCCAAATTCTGTGCAGGCCACGGCTGCAGCATCAACCCTCATCCCACAACCACCATCTGATGCAGACAGGTAGGACACAGGCCCGGGGTCACCCTTCCCTCAGAGCTGAGACGTCCCATCTGGAGGCAGTTCTGACTATCAACTGAAGCAACCTCTGCTTCAAAAGGATCGTCCCAAGTTTGGAAAACGGCTTTATCCTCGAGAAGGTTGGGATTTATTTTCTTATTTTAGAACTTATATAAGCCAGGAGGAAATAATCTTCTTTGAGCAGAGCAACCTCTCTTTTTGCACCCGGGAAGAGCCGCCTGAAGGAAGGAGTTTAGATGGACTTGCAGAGTTTGGGACTGCTGTTTAAGATCGCTTCTAGGAAGTGATGATTGTCATCAGGTTAAAAGGAAACCTTTTAAGTCCTTTTTGCCAAAGGATTTGACCTGGATGTGAGACTGATAGGGATGAAAACGCTTGAAATTCCAGTAAGCTGTAATGAGACAGACTGGTTGGAGAAAGTAGGTACTTCCAGTATGTAACTTCTGGTGTCTATAGAGTGACTCTGCAAAGAGCTGGGCTAGAGGAGAGGTCACTGCTTCCTGCAAGCCTCTGGAGCTCATTGCTGCTCCCCAGCAGCAGTAACCACCCAACCACCTTCCCTCCCCTCACACAGAGCCACAGACTCTCACTTACGAGGCTCCTTCCCCTCGAGCTGGGTTAAGAGTGACAGCAGAGAGACTCCACCGCGGGATGTGAATGGGTCACAGCAGGCAGGTGGGAAATGAAACCTCATCCAGCAGCAGCAGCATCTCCTCCATGCCCATAGCAAAGTGTCCCCCGGGGCACTCAGCACCTTTCACCACACTGAGATTTCGGTGCCACTGGGAGCTGCACAACCCGAGGTGCAGCACGAGCTGCCCTCCCGCTGCCCCCATCACACACAGGAGCCTTCAAAGGGTAAAGGATAACCCAGCATGGCTCTGTTGCTGCAGTTAATGAACCACAGCACAAAGAAAACGAGGATATGCTGAATAATTCAGGCAGCTCTTTCATGTTACTATTCCGGCATGCTTAGATCCAATTCCGGAGGAGCCTGTGCCCTCCTCCTCCCCCCCATATCCCTGCCACCCACGTCACCCTCTTCAGCTGCACGGATCCAACTATTTGTGCAGCCATGCTCCGAAATGATCCAGGAGGGTGGGAAGGGAGGGCGGGGGGATGGAAAAGCAAAGCTAAATCCAAACCTCACACCGTTGTCAGAGCTCCTTCCACTCCCACAGAGAGAAAAGACGAGGTGGGTGACGAAGCCGAAGAGCAGGAGTGAGGGGAACCTCTTAAATCACAGTGCAGGGGAACCACAGCCCCTGCTCCTCATGCCTGTGTCAGCTGAACAACTCCCTCCTCCATCAGCATCATGCCAAAAACCAGGAGAAGGACGCAGGCTGCAGGCAGCACTGGCTCTGGGTGCTCTTCGTTGCTGTTCAGGGCTCATTAACTCATGAAATATATATATTTAAAAGCCCACGTAAGCGAGGTGCTTGTGGCAGGCTAATAAAAGCAGCACAGCTGCAATGGGAGTTCCACCTAGTCCCCATCTGCCTGCAGCAGTGATTACAAGCTGGGGAATTTCAGGAGCTATAAAGACCCGGTGGGAGAAGGCAGGCAAAGATAGAAACAAAACAGGATTCTTCTTGAAACCAGAAGTGTCCCTACAGGGAGGAGGGGATGGTTCAGCTGGACAGCCACAGCCACGCTCTGAGAGGGAGCATCCGCAATTCCTCTATAAAGTGATTAAGGAATGAACCCGGAGCAGAGCTCAGAGCCGCCCATCAGATGGAGTGGTCGGAGGCACTGCCAGAGGCAGAGTTAAATACAAGCCAAGAGGAATTTCTTGCAGAAGCCTCCCTCTTGTATCACATTTTCTCTGCTTGTTCTAATCACAAAACTGAAATGCTGCACGATTTTTGTGTGCTTTTACTGCAATGAGCAGCCTGGAACACGCAGTAAAACCAGCTCTTACAGCAAGGATCTGTACAGGTCTTTCTGCTCTGCTCCTGCTCCTGAGGTTGGAGGGGGATAGAGAACACGCTATTCCCGTTTTCTTCCAAAATGGATTCATTTTCCTTCTCACCTAAGCTCATTTCCAGCAACTAGCAACCATTTTATCCCCAGCATGCACTGATGGCCTCTTCCTTCACTTCCAGCTGACAGGAACAAGTAAGCCCCTTCTCACATGAATAAACCTACCTGCGGGTACCCAGGGGCACGCAGGCAAACGCCTCACACAGAAACATTCCAGAAGTAATGATTTTTCTCCCTGCACAGAATCAGTCTCCCACCAGCCATCCCCAGGGTTGCATAATCCCAGTGCGTGTCCCTGCCTGTCCTGAAACTGAGTGTTAAAGCACTGAAAATACTCCAAGATCAAATCATCACGCGAGATGACAGAAGGGCACAAAGCCACATCCAATTCAAGCCCTTCCTTTGGCTGTTTGGTGCTAGGAATTGTTCTGAACCCTGCGAGCAGGGAGGTGTGTGATGACAGGGAGCTGTACAAAGAACCTGTTTCCCCCTCTGCAGCCTCGTCTCTATTTAACATGCAATTACAGTGCAGGAGGTGAACACCCGGACAGCAGAAGCACTGAATTTAGCAGGCTGGGAACCACAAGGGCTCGCTTGGAAGGTTAAAGGGAAAAGCTCCGGTGGCCGCGACTGGAACTTCCCAGCACCACCCCAGCAGCCGCAGCTCACCGGGCAAAGCCTTCTGCTTGGAATGCTGCATCCTACCTGTCTGCCGGCTCCCAGGGAGCTTGGCTACTGAGCGGGCTCAGGGGCTTCTCCTCCCATCCAAGCCTGAGCAGCCGGGGATGGCTCCTGAGCTCCTGCCTCTCACAAGCAGAGCCCTCGCAGTGCGCTTGTGCTCTTAAAGAGGTAGTGCCACGGGGGCTGAGCAACACCTTGCTGGGGTTTGGACACTGCAGCAATCCCTCTGCTTCCCTGAGCTTTCTGCTGTGCACACAGTGGAGAAGGGATGGGAGGTAGCACCCGGCTCCTCTGAGTTTATATGGGGTAAAAATCAACCCAGGCTTACAAAAGCAAGCACAAAGATAAACTCACCCGCAGAACGCTGCGTTTCAGAAACCTGCACTGCAAGAGCTGGGAAAGCTTCAATATTTCCTATTGGAAGAATTAAATCGCAGCATGAACTCCTCAGCAAGGACTTTTGCAGCTTGGCTCCCTCGCCCCACCACCGGCACGCTCAGCAAGTACTTCACAGATCAATTTTCCCCTCAAAATAAATTCCTCTCTTGACAGGGCAGGTTTCAGGAGCCAGGGAAGGAGCTGGTAAAGGAAACTACAGCCCTCAAATAAAATACCCAAACCCAAACCCCACCAAATGACATGTCACATGGGATAAAATACATACACAAGATCAAAGCAGCACCATCTGCTCTCTCCACGCTGAAACACTTACTGCAACCAACCAGGAAAACCCCAAAATGGCACACAACAAACAACTCCAGCTTTAGGAAAAGACAGGATTCGTGTTGCCCACAAGACCAGAAGTCAATCCCACGTGTACACACGGAATCAAGCCCTTCACTACCAAGGCACATGCTGGTTTTCCCTGGTGTCCCTGTTATCTCCACTTTTCTGACTGTCTTACAGGAATCTAGCACCTTATACCCTTCACAGTGAAGCAGCTCTTGCTAATAAGAGATGAGATAAAGTTAATATTACAAAAATCAAGACCAGTGGAATTCAAGGACTTTGGAGAACTTTCCAAGGCTTAAGAACCACCTCATAAGATGCCAACCTGCTGCTCCAACCTTTCCACTCAACAGCATATCCCGGCCCTGGTATAGAACATCTCCCATCCTTGCAGAGATCTTGGTTCATTTTAGGGTGGGTTTGGGGTTTGTTTTGTTTGTTCTGGGTTGTTTGGGGGGTTTTTTGCTAGTGGATTCTTGATAAGGGGCCATGGAACCTCACAGGAACAAGCTGACCTGCTGTATTGAAACACTGGGTTTATCTTAGTCTTCTTAGATGGATGCAACTGGTCTTGTGCAACATGATCAGATGTCAAAACAAAGCATGATTCAGAGCCCTGACTGTATCACAGGTCAAAACCAAATGGGGGGCTGTTGTTTCAATGGTTGGTGTTTACTGTTATGACAGTAGGGAAGAAAGAAATACAACTTTTGTTGGAGAACTCAGAAATATGGTCGAAGTTGAGAGCTGCAGGTGAAGAATTGCTTACAAGACCACATCAGCTTCACACAACACTTGAGTCTGGTATTAAGGACAGATTTCTGGCTAGTCAAATGTTTTAAAAAGAAAGGAACACAATAAAAGCTGTTTGAAAAGGAGCAAAACTGGGGGTTCTGGTTGAGAAGCACCAAGCTGTGTAGCAGAGCAGCCCAGCATCATGCCCCTCTTCCTGTAAACACATGCAAACCAAGATTCACCCCCTCCTGTCATGACTTATATCCAGCAGGATCTTACGACAAAAGCTATTATTAAGCTTGTTTCCATATTTTATAGCCTAATATCCAGCTCCTTCCTACAACATGTGTAATCAATGCTCACAACTGAATGGTCATTTATCAAACATCTATACTTTGAGGGGATCAATGAAGTGTTTGTGCAAACACCTATTGAATCCTTCAAGTTATTTTGTGCACTAACCAGCAACTCTTTAAGTTCCCAGTTCTGGGCTGGTTTATACTTGTAACAAACACCTTAAGTAAGGTCTTTATCCTTTGTTTTTGTACCAGAACTGCACCTACATCAATGCTGCTGTTGTTTCACAGTCTCACCAGCTCCTTTACGGACTGCAATTGCCTCATTCGAAATCACTGACCTCCCAGCACCCAGTTTGAACTGTCTGATGATAACTGGAAGTGATAAGGCTCATTTAAGTGCTCCTCATTAAAGTATCATCTCCCAAGCCTTGTCCAGATCCAAATGTCACAAGCAGTGAGGCTTTTGCTACTTATCCCAGCTTATGCCAGACTCTAAACAAATACTCTCCCCATAATAAAACTTTTCTCCAAATTCATCTTAAGCTTTTTACCTAATTACGTATCATTAGGCTCAGTTCCAGCTTTCCAATAATCCCAAACACTTCCTTTCCCTTCTGTCTGCCACATAATGCCACCCAATCTATGCTTGCACTGAGCTGAACAGGAGCGGGGTGAGAGCTTCCTGAAGAAAAGAGGCACACGAATCCCGATGGAAGTCAGTGCCCGTCAGAGGACGGGCTTCCCAATGCTCCTCATCATCGCTGCTTGGAAGGAAAAAATGACCTCCAAACGTCTACTGAAAGAGGGGTTTTTTCCCAGCGCCGCCGCTGCCCAGACCCAGCATCCTCCAGCCATTCACATTCCCCCTCCTCTCCCTCCACGGTGAATCCCGGCACATTCCGGAGCAGCACCTGCAGACACTGGTGTTCACATTCACCCACTGACTGCACCTGCAGATCCAGGGTGGCTCAACCCCCGACACACCACATAGAGCCTCTTCCTGACTGGCCATGCTCCCGCGGTGCTGCAGCAGCCACTACCAAAGCGAACCTCCGACCTCCACCCGAGCCCGTATTAGATGCTTTAATATCCACTCTCGCACAACATCTGTTCCTGAAGTCTTTCTCCCTACATACATCCACCCTGCAACACACTTTTGCTCCTCACTCACTCCTGATGTGCAGCCAACAAACAGTGCTGCATTTTTTGCACCAGCAATGCCTTCACAACCCATTTAATACAAGACAGGAGTTTGAGATCCACTTCCCACCTGGCTAATCATTAACAATGACAGATTAGATCAGACCTTTTGTCAATCTATTGTGTATCAGACATCAGCACTGGTAATACAAGACTTTGCTACTTTAGGCTGAGAGAGCTGGGCTGGGGCAGCTGGAGAAGAGAAGGCTCCTCAAGGGGACACCTTAGAGCAGCTCCAGTGCCTAAAGGGGCTCCAGGAAACCTGGAGAGGGGCTTTGGACAAGGGATGGAGGGACAGGACAAGGGGAATAGCTTTAACCTAACAGAGGGGAGATTGAGATGAGCTCTGAGGCAGAAGCTCTTCCCTGTGAGGGTGCTGAGGCGCTGGCACAGGGTGCCCAGAGAAGCTGTGGCTGCCCCATCCCTGGCAGTGTTTAAGGCCAGGTTGGACACAGGGGCTTGGAGCAACCTGCTCTAGTGGAAGGTGTCCCTGCCCGTGGCAGGGGTTGGAACTGGATGAGCTTTAAGGTCCCTTCAACCCAAACCATGCCATGATTCTGATTACCACCATCATTTCCTTTTAGTCTTCAGTCCACACATGACAGGTCTCACAGCCAAGCCAAATGGATTGCCAAAGGAAAGCTGGGGGCTAGAGGGGAAGATAACAACAGAAAATATACCCCTTTTTGTTGCAAATTAACTGTATTTCCAGCGCCTCATCCACTGCTTTCAAATAAAACCCAGCGACATTATCAATACAACTGTAGGCAGCTGCCATAGTTACACCTGCAGACAACACCTCGTTATCTACAGCTCATTACTGCAGGCTCAGGTTTGCATCTCTCAATTAAGGAGAGCTGGAGACAGCAGCTCACCAGCATGGAATCATCCCCATCCTCACCCTGGTGGCTTCACTGAGCCCGTGAGCAGTGATCAGGGGCTGTCAGCCCATGGACCACATCAGTGCCAACACAACAAAACCCATCAATTACTTTGCCCAATACAAATGTGTTTCTAAGGGCAATCTGATCTTGTTACTTCGTCTCTGTCTTCTTCAACTGCAACCACAGCATCAATGCAAACTGCCTATTTTCAGCTTAGACCTGGAAAGGTTGTTTGGGGTGGAAGAAACTGTGTGAACCCCTGTAATCCTGCTGGGATTCTCCTCCAAGCGTGGTGGTTGTGGGTGGAGGGACTGGAAGTGACGGACTGAGTATTCCCGTAACTGTGAACTTTGTCCTCTGGGTATCTCCAGCATCTCCAATAAGTGGTTTTTCAAAGCACAGCCTCAATAAGGTGAAATCCAGGTTTGGAAAAAGCTGAGAAAGATTAGTAATTAAGAAAACAGACCACCACCAAGGCCCTGGATGAGTCCTGTGCCAGCTCAGGTAACAGGTAACACACGGAGAACAACGTGTCAGGAAAGCATCTCCTGCTCAGCAACAGAAAACTCCTCACAGCCAACCTGTTCTAGCTTATTAGTCCTTTCCCCCATAAAACACCAGCCACCTTCTGTACTTTTTAACTTTATTTTTTATTCTTACAATAGATGGACTCTGCTAAGAGATGGGAAAGTCAATAGATCTCATCAGCTCCCTTCAGCTGGAAAGTCATGGTATTGCCTCTCTGGCATCGTGGGGAATATGCCAATGCAGCCTTACAATTCCATTTCATTTAGGAGGGTTATTTATGGGTGTCCCTATTAATTGAAACTCCCGTTCTGCTGCAGAACATGGGCTGAGCTCAGGAACTCCAGACAGCCCCATCAGTCTTCAACAGTCCTGCCCTGCTCAGCCACTGCTCTGAGTGAATTCTCATGGTCCTCCAGCCACAAACCCCAGTTGAGGGACCTTATAAAGAGCCCAAAATATTAAGGTGAGGGGAAAGGCTCAACAGGGTGAGCCGTTGTGACCAGCACTAAACCTGGCCGAGCTCTGGAGGGTCTGCTATAAGTTACAGAGGAGCATCACAGGGCGATAGCCCAAGAAGCAGCCTGCACTCCAGAATACACCAACTAAATCAGCAGCAGAGATGTGTTACACCAGCACTGTGCACACCCAGCCAGCTCTGAGCAGCTTGGTATCAAAAACAAAGCCCAGAAGCCCCAAGCAGGGCGATGCCTGGAAGTTGGGCTCATGCCATGCGATCCTGAGCTATATATCTCTTACTATTAGATGAAATTCCTGCAGATCTTACCTGCCAGGGCTATGGGGCTGTGCTGCTCTCATCCATTATTAAGTTTTCCTTTGCTTTCTGCCCAAACATAGAGTGCGAGGCATGGGAATGATGAGTTTAGGTGGTGCTGCTCTTTGTATACTAAAGGCAAACCTGGATTTTTGCTTGTCACCTTCAGAAGATCTATACCAAGACACCACATCCTTTTTTCTTAAAGCATGCATGAACTGATCAATACATGTAGTCACAGCAGAGTGTACTTTAAGCACCATACACACCTTAATAGATGATTCATATGTACATGGAACAGGGGGAAGAGCACCTGCATCCTGTTCCAGCAGGACCTGCGTGCCCCCAGGCACCATCCATGTGAAGAAATCATCACATCAAATGTACCTGGGCAAGATGTATGTCACCCACCAAAAAGGGGGCCGGGTGCTTGGGGAACCCACTTCCAGCTATCTAGGAGGTCTGGCAACTGCAAAGGTCTGTGGGTCAAGAAACCACCGAGGCTACCAGGAGAATACCAGGACGAGGCCCTCAGTGATGTGGTTTAGTGGTGGCCTTGGCAGTGCTGGCATAATGGTTGGCCCTGATGATCTTAAAGGTCTTTTCCAACCCAGTTGATTCTATGATGAGAATGAGTAAAAGAAATCAGCAACGACACAGCAACTCCATACCTGCCCTCTCAATACTCATTTCCTAATGCTCAGTTCCTCCTCTCAGACTTTCATTTCGCCTTTTAAACACCCAAATGCAGTGCTAGGTTCCTTCCAGGGGAGAAACTGATTGGGAAAGAGAGTAACTCAGTGGCTGGATCTCTCAGGGCTATTCCAGGCCAGTTCCTAACCTGCAAGGGAAGCCAGGCGAGACTCTCAAGGCTCCTCAGGGCTCAGGAAGTCAGAGATAGCATCTAAAGAAGTCAGGTGGCATCAAAGGAGAATTGCTGTCAAGAGGGTGTAATCCAAGGAGCAGCACCTGGCAGGCAGGAGGCCACAGCATGATGTGATCCATGCCACTGGCACCAGTGCTGCCAGAGGTGGCGCCAGCCTCTCTCAGCCACTTGCCCCACACACCAGTGCGAGCCCATTCACAGGGCTCAGTCAACAAGACCAAGGAGCAGATCTGGATTAAAATGAACCTTTCCTTCCAAATGTTGTTTGCCACCCAGCCACGCTCACAACTGTGTCAGCCTAAAGCACAGGACCAAGCAGGAACACAGAGATGGGGAGGCTGTACCATAAAAACCTCTGGCTGTTGTTTCCCTTAGCACATCCCTGGCGTTCAAGCACAAGGTGCAGGGATGTATTAACCCCAGAGGCAGCTGCTGAGGCTGACCTGAACGTAGCACAGTGATCCTAAACATTAGCACAACTTTAAACCACTGCATAAAATGGTTCTCCAGCTATTTTTTTGTGCTCCCAAATGAGAACACAAGCAGATCCCCCTTATGGAATCATTTTCCTGCAGGGGATGGTAATAGTCTAAATTCTCAGTAGCTGAACTCACAGCCATCAGTTTGACAAATCATACAAGCCTTGGGAGATTTGTTCAAAGGTTGGGAACTCAATGGGGCTGGGAAAGGAGGAGCAGGTACACACACAAAGGAAAGGTTGGGAGCTCAATGGGGCTGGGAAAGTAGGAGCAGGTACACACACAAAGAAAAGGAGCTGAGGCACGGCTGCGTTAAACCATGAGTAATGCGCTAACTTGAGGCCATGAGAGGACTTGACAGAGGCATCACCTGAAAGGAGGATGCTGCAGGTATCTCGGATCCAGCCCACACTGCAGAGCTCTGGAGACAGGGCTCTGAGCTGGGAAGCATTAGATCTTACTGAGAGGTGATGGCAGGTAAGACAGCCAAGATCATGTGGGCTGGGAAGTGGGTCCTTTGGGGTGGCGATGCTGTTCCCCACACCCATGCACATCTCTTCTGGTGGCACAACCCACTCTGAAAGCATCAGCTCAGCTTAAAAGATGAGGGATGAAAAGACCTCAGTAAGATAAAGGTAATAAAGAACAGGTTTTAGTGTTTCCCTCCTCAATTGCAGAGGAGCCATTCTTCAGTCACACACACCACCCGAGGAGGCTGTCCCTGCTACCTGGCAGACTCGAGCACAGCAATCTGGAAGCTACAAATACAGACACAGAACATAAAATCACAAAAACTGGGGCAGTAATAGGCTTTCACATGACCAGAGACAGTGATATTCCTCCCAGAATTATTCTTCTTGTTTGGCAGCAGCTGTTAAATCACCTTCTGTGCTCCGCAATGCTCCAGACATCTGCATGTTCTCATGCAAGCAGCAGGTCTCCTACCCCCAAAATGCTGGAGGGTCAGCAGAATGTGGATTCGCTACTCTGGGCACTAACATGAGCCAAGAACTTGATTCAAACAGGAGAAGCCCTCATAATTTCTGACCAAGAAGCTCTTACAGACATTCTCGCACTCAAGTAATGAGCATTTCAGTGGCAGTTCACAAGCCTCAACAGCTCAGCTGAGCTTTTCATTAGGAGATGTTATCACCAAATACTCACATGATCATCACATCTGGGACAAGGGAGTTGGTATGAAGACACCACACAGTGAAGTCTATCCACCCTTTCAGCTCACAGGTACATGTCTCCAATCCCAACGTCAAACTCCATCCACCAAAGCTGCTGCCTTCACCAAGAAGCCACGTTATGAACAGAAGTGGGCACCTTTCTCAGCTGAAGCAGAACACTCCACTTGCTCGGTGGCTTTTCCTCTTCTGCACTGGAGCAGAGGAACTGGGCAGGGCATGAAGTTCAGCTGCACACACCCCCCATGCTCTCAGTGCTTCCTCACCTCTGCAAACTGCACAGCCCATGTCAGAGCCAGGCGTAACAGCCCCAGAGTGCCCGAGTGAGTTCTGTGTGCTGCGAGAAAGCAAGCAAGCAAAGAATGGCATGTTCACCTGCAGCTCTGTGATCCTCTCAGATTATCCTTGTCCTTCATGTGAGATAGCAGGGAGGTAAATCTTAGTAGGATGCAGCTTATTCCCAAGAGGGATGGAGTGTGTTGAGGTGGAGATCAGCCAGTGCTCCTTCACAGAGCAAATGGACAAGGACAATCGCAGACACCCACAAGGACCATATGAGCTCCAAAGCAACACAAGCCCTGGGTGGACGAGCAGAACTTGGCATCATTCACCAAAAGCAAGAACAAGGGGAAAAGTGACAGTGATCTGAGCACAGATTTCCCTCAGCTTCCCTTGAACATGGTGAGATCTGTTCTCTCTGGCACCACCTGATTTCAAGTCTTATAGTTCTTTAATCAGTAATTCAATTCAGTGCCATTAGTTCATTAACACCCTGAAGCTTTCAGGAGGTGTTGTACACACCACCTTCAACATGCCAGTTCCTGCCTCCCTTCTGGAAACGCACTTTGGAGAGGGCACCCTCCTACCACGAGCCATGTCCTGCAGTGCACAACCCCATCCTGTGCTGTTGAGAGGGTGCAAATCCTGCAACTACATCCCATCGAATTCCAGGATTGTTTAAAACCCAACCCTAGCTGCTACAGTCAAGCCAAGAAGCGATGGAAACCAAACCCAGAGAAGCTGTGGCTGCCCCATCCCTGGCAGTGTGGGTTGGAGGCACCTTGCTCGGGGGGGTGGTGCCCCTGCCTGTGGCAGGGGTTGGAGCTGGAGGAGCTTTAAGGTCCTTTCCAGCACAAACCAGGCTGGGATTCTGTGATCTGTTCGTCTGCAGACCTTGACCACGGATGGATACGTACAGTAACCCAGGTGGTGATGTGCAGCTGCCCAGGCGGGTACTTGGATGGTGATAACCAAGGCTCCACATCTCAAACATGTAAGACAAGGTTCCTCCCAGGTCAAGCTCCATCTCTATGCTCTCTGCCAAGCTGCAGGCAGCTGTGCCAAGGGATTTTATATTGTGCATTTTCTGGGCTAGGGATTAAGCGCTTTGGGAGAGGAGAGGACTAACACTGGGGACAGGAGCAAGGACAGATGATGGGCAAGGCTCAGGTGGTGCTGATGAATTCCCACAGTGCTCCCAGTCCCATTCAGTGCACTGGCAGGCACAGTATTCATAGGGAAGTGACACCAAGTGGAGCACTGAGCACTAATCTACACACAGGGCATCTTCTAATGGAAATGACAAACAGAAGGCAACAGTCAACACTGGAAAAAAAAGTAAAACCAATGTTTCAGCCACAGGAAACTGTGCAGGAGGATCCCAACATTCAATATATGAGCCATTCCCAGCTGGCACAAGGAGCTACAGGGCACATATCTCTACATAGGCTGTTACCTCCAGCCATCTGAGGACTTCAAAGGAGAAAAGACAAGAAGAGAGGTGACGGCCACGTGCACTCAACTGAATGAAGTGCTTGAACAAAAACTCCTGAAGGTTTTAACCCAATGGACCTGGAGACAGAAGGCTGAAGTCCTCTCTCATCCCTGAAGACATAAATGAGGCATTAATTGTCATTTACCTCTCCTCCATACAAGACTTCTGCCCAAAACCTGCTTTACATGGCATCAACAGCACCTAAGAAGCTCATCTCCGACACAAGCAGATACATAACATGCCTACATCACGAAAAGAGGTGAATAAGGGACAAGACTTTGTAAAGAAACCCCTAAAGCCAGAGATATAGGGCTACTACCCAGACATCTTCCCTTCCTCCCTAGTACAGGTGATTTCATACAAAGGTCCTCCAAGAAGGCAGCAATGCTGGTACCGCAGGACATCAGGTCTAAAGCTCCTCATTAAGGAAGGAGTTTCCGGCTCGTGCCCCTTCAGTGGATGAAGTTATCTGGCACAGCTTGAGAAAGAATAATTGAGCAGCAGCTTGTGAAATTGGCTGCTCTCTGTTCTAAATTTATGCAAGATATTGTGCATTATCTTGGATACCAGGCCCACGTCTTCATTAGCTGAAGAGGTCCCTCGAGGCAGGAACCAGTTTCCAGCGCAGGACCCTGCGGTGCCGGCGGGCAGCTCACCAGCACTCACACACACTGTGCCTCCCTGCACCAAAGCAAAGCTCTTCAGGGGTGCTGGAAACTGGGCAATGAGTATAAAATAGAGGGTGCTGAGGTACTGGCACAGGGTGCCCAGAGAAGCTGTGGCTGCCCCATCCCTGGCAGTGTTCAAGGCCAGCTTGGACACAGGGGCTTGGAGCAACCTGCTCTTGTGGAAGGTGTCCCTACCCAGGGAAGGGGGTTGGAGCTGGATGAGCTTTAAGGTCCCTTCCAACCCAAACCAGGCTGGGATTCTGTGAATTAAAACATCCCCATGTTGCACAGCAGAAGTACAGAGTGATGTAGGCTTGTAAGCAATGTAGCTCTAAACAATCTTTCCTGGATGCCTGAAGCACTGCATGTGGCTTTCAAACAGCTATCACACCCCTACCCACAAAAAGATCTCTCATTCCATAGTACCCCAGAATACTTTAAGATGAAATGTATCCCGCCCTTCCCATTCCTCCCCAGCCATTTCGCTCTTTGTCCTTCTCTATTTCCACAGCAAATGAAAAGACTACAAAAAAAGATTTTTCTTGGCAAATAATGTCATTTGATGGCACAAGAGCTGAAAACTGCAATAACCACTTACGCAACCAAGCGGTTTAACACAGGCCAAGAGCTTCTGAGGCCAGTTCTTACCTGTGCAGCACAGGGAGGCACAGCCACACTGCATCAGAGCAGCATGAAGCAAACACAGTTGAAGTGCAGTTATGTGACCTGCTACCAGCAATGTAACCTGGCATTTCCCCAGACACTTCTGCAATACATCCCTTAAGTACTGTAACAGAAACAGCAATTCAGGAGCTCTTATAAGCTTTGCACCTGAGTTTGAACAAAGTCCCATCAAGACACTTGCAAAAGCTAATAGAAGGGATGGGTTTGTGACTTCTCCACCTATGACTAAAAAGCAGTGCTCTTTTAAAGAGATAAAAAGGGCCTAATCACAAACACCTGCAGCATCTGGGTACTAGCTCTGTGAGCAGCAGTTCGAACCACATCCATGGATTTAATGCGTGCTCCTGTTACTTCTAACATCTGTTCTGTGATCAGTGCTTATGGAAGGGCACAGCCAGGCTCGCACTCCCATATCCAAACTGATCACCCCATCTGCAGCAAGACATGATCAGCAAACAGCTTCTGGGGAAGCAGGAAGCACGGGAGTACAGCTGACCACCAAAGCTCTTGAGAGCCCTCCTCAGCTAATGGAACCCTGCACACGTCCAAGCGCAGCTGAGCTGGTCACAAGTTTTCACAAAGCCATTAAATGTGTGGGGAAATATTATCATGGAATCACAGAATGGTTTGGGTTGGAAAGGACCTCAATATCACCCTGTTCCAACCCCCTGCCATGGGCAGGGACACCTCACACTAGACCATATATAGAGACAGGACAAGGGGTGATGGGTTTAAACAGGGGAAGTTCAGGTTGGAGATAAGGCAGAAGCTCTTCCCTGTGAGGGTGCTGAGGTGCTGGCACAGGGTGCCCAGAGAAGCTGTGGCTGCCCCATCCCTGGCAGTGTTCAAGGCCAGCTTGGACACAGGGGCTTGGGGGAAACTGCCCCAGTGGG